>NW_020439138.1:78338-153894 GCF_000699045.2 Agrilus planipennis | reverse complement strand
TTCCTTCCTTTTGTAAATAATCTATTGTATCTTGCTTATCTATTTAAATAACTCTATTACTGTACTTTCCTATAATCCCTGTAACATTTCATCTTTTGTGTACTAACCGCATGACGTCTGTACCTTTCATTCCTTCCTAATTACATTTTTACAATCGGTTTCTTCGGTGGTTGACCGGCCATCAATTTCTTGGTATTTCTAATCTTAAAGTTTCCATATTTTAATACTTCCCTACTCGTATCTACTACCCTCTCTATTCCTTCCTTGTAGAACAGTTTTTCATTTTTCATAAAATACCAAATGAGTTCGTCTTGCACCTTCAGCAGAACAAGTCCCTTTTCTTCTCCTTTCGTTACGCCAGTGGTTGTTAAGTTGTTGTTAAGTTGTAAATATATGTTGTTGTTGTCTAGTTTTAATTATTCGTTTTCTAAGTCCTCCTCAAACTCAAAGTGACCCAAACAAACTTACGAAACCAGATATTGCGCACAGTGTAAGCGTGCTCAGTCAGTTCAATGAGCACCCAACTGAAGAACACTGGGGCGCTGCAAAGCGGGTACTCCGATACCTGAAAGGAACGCCGACGCTCGGACTGGTATATAACTGAAGACAATATCATATATTTACCTAAACGACTGAATGATCGATTTGAGGAAATGCATAAATTGAAACATGCACTGGTATACAAGGGTAGCAAAAACGTTGGAAAATCCAANACATTTCATCTTTCGTGTACTAACCGCATGACGTCTGTACCTTTCATTCCTTCCTAATTACATTTTTACAATCGGTTTCTTCGGTGGTTGACCGGCCATCAATTTCTTGGTATTTCTTATCTTAAAGTTTCCATATTTTAATACTTCCCTACTCGTATCTACTACCCTCTCTATTCCAAATGTAAATTTTAAAATTTACCACTTATGAATCCTTTATCTACCCCTACAACAAAAATTTTTAAAAATATAGGAACATAACCGTAATCTTCCATGTTAATTACTTACAAAAATAAAACATTTACCTATTTAAATAAGGTTTCGAATGTCTCACTGTTTTGCATGGTATCTTCTTCCTGCAAAATTTATTTTTACCTAAACTTGTCCCCTTTAATTTTAGTTTTGTTTTATATTGAATTATTAAAAGGACATAAATAAATCTTCTTCTTATTTTTTCGAGACACTTACTTTAAAGAGATATTTTAAATAGATAACTATGAACATTATGTTTCACTTTAAAGTGTTGCACAAACGGGATGTCGTTTTGACTAGCGTGGATGGGTTAGCCAAAAGAAATAGATTTTCAGGGACTCAAGAGAACAGTGTCATGTTTTTTGGCGTTGGATTTGAGCTTTTAGTATATTCTTCAAAACCATAACTAGTTAAGATATGCTTTTAGAATGATACTTGTATCACAGGTATACGAGATCTACTAAATGAATAACTTTGTTTATATTGTATTTATGAAGAATGGAAAAANACAAATTGAAACTTGCACTGGTATACAAGGGTAGCAAAAACGTTGGAAAATCCAATAACGCTGAACTTGTACAATTCCTGAATATATAGTTCTAGTACACGGAGGTAAGAAATTAATACAAAAAGAATAGTGCATTTCATTTTAATTATTTAGACATTATTTAGAAGGAGGAAGAAGTGAACGTGTACTTCGGTTTTTAATCTGTCAGCAATTATTATTAGTAACCACAATCATCAAAACTGGCTTTGTGTATGTTTCTGAACTTATTTTTAGCTTATTTTATTTTCAATAATTCAATAAAATATGGAAGCTAACATCATTTTAAAAGATTTTATGGGGAAAATTGAAAGGGTAAGTGATTTAATTAAAAAAGAAGCGGAATACCGTAAATGGATTAAATTTTTAAACACTAGTATTTTAACGGTTAAAAAACTCCTAAAACAACAAGAAAATTCTAATCCAACTCATAATAGGTTTCAGCTAGAAGCCAATTTATCTTTATTAAAATATTTCAGAAGCAAATTTAGAAATGAACTTCGTAAAAAAATTAAAAAGAAGTCGCGCATTAATAATAGAAATTTAGAATGGGTGGATTTAGAAAGTTTTTCAGGAACAGAATAAAGACAGGAAGCATTAAGAAAGAATTAAGAAATTCACTTCTAAAAGTAAATGCTATCTTTCATGCCCTATTTATTAAATCATCAACCGAGGATATCAAACATTTTTCAACTAAAAATAGCATTATAAACTTAAAGGAATGGTATAATGTACACATAAAAGATAAAATTTTAAAAATGTTACAAGAGTTTCAAGAATGTCAGAATGGATGGGCATTGCGTGAAATTTATCAACTTAAAATCAATATAAATTATTACCTACCAATTAATATAGGAAAATCAACATATATAGATTTACCGCCATTCATTAAAAATACAAAAGCTGTTATAAATATTAAAAATAACGATGAATTTTGCTTTTTATGGTCAATTGTTGCTGCGATTCACCCCGCACCCCCTAACAAGAATGTAAATAGACCATCATCATATCCACACTTTAGTACAGTTCTTAAGTATGACAACTTCAATTTCCCCTTTCAACTTGAAGATATCGTCAAATTTGAACAAATGAACAATTTATCGATTAACGTCTTTACTATATTAGATAAAAAAGAAATAGTACCGCTTTGTTTAAGTAAAACTGAATTTACACCACAAATTAATTTACTNGAACTTAAAAACACTATTAAATTATTACTAAACTTAGGTTATCAATTATTCTAATTATTTACACTACTGTTGATATATCACTATTCACTGCGTTATTTATTTCACTGCTATCACTGTAAAATTATTTCTGGATTCACTTCTGCGACAGTCAATTTATTTCTACTTCTCTCGGCGATCGTTTCTTCCTTTAAATACTATTTTGTTTACTTTCTGGAGCATTCTAGAAACATCCGGATATTTTATTTATTTCTTTGAACTGTTTAACTGCTTTCCCAGAACGCAGGTACGACACACACATTTACAAATACGGCGCATATGAAGAAAGGCGCCCGCGGCCAGTCGGCGAATCGATAAACCTTTCACACACACTCGTGGTCACTACAATATATTTTCAATGTCTTACACACTTAACTGGACAACTGAATTATTTAGAGTAGCAAAAATTAAGTACACTTATACTTACACATATTTACTGGAAGATTTAAATGGCAATCCTGTAAGCGGAGGTTTTTACAACGAAGAAATACAGAAAACCAAATATCCAGATATATATTTAGTTGAAAAAGTTTTGAAACGTAAAAATAATAATCTTTTCGTTAAATGGTTAGGATTTCCGGAAAAACATAACAGTTGGATTAATATGTCTGATATTGTATAAAAATTTTGTTCATATTGGAAAATTTGTACATAATATAAATAAATAAAACAAACGTTGCTATTATTTTTAGCTTTATTTTAATAATAATAGGGAGAGAGTGACGCAAACAAGAAAGAGAAAGAAGGGGAATATGTCTTTTAATAAAGCAAACAAATTAACAAGTAACAGATCAGTCATAGTTTGTACATTAAAACGAAAACATGGTTGGATTAATAACAATTACAGCTATTACTACAATTTATAATGGGTCTTTATTTATATCAAGACCGTGCGATGCTCTNCATCTGAACTACTTGATTTTCCACGTCTAACTGAAGATCAGCTAAAAATTTTATTCGTATCAATTTTCTCAGGCTCTGTCTTACTAGGTCAAAATAATGGACGATCAAAATAATCTTTTAGTACAGTATGTCAAATCAACATTTAATATCATTAAATCAGAAGTAAAATCAAGACATATAAATAAAAAAGTCTATCGTATTTACTTTCACTATACTTCCGATGGTAATGATTACAATGCTATTCCTATATTCGATATTTGTCAAAAATTATAAGTCCTGCCGATGTCCTCACTAAAATATTTGCTACTCAAAATGTTCCAGTAGTAATTAATTACAACAGTGACCATGAATATTTTTTTTGTTTTTGGTATTTTAATTAACACGAAAAGTAATGAAAGTGGTGATAAATTTTTGACATTGGTTGTTTTTTCTTTTCTTTTTGAACAATTATTCCAACGTTTATCAAGTTGGTGCAACACTTTGAAAAAAATGACTAAAATGTGATGTAGGCCTTATAGTAAAAGGGTATAGTAGAAGGTGCTAATCACATTTTTTCTTTTTTCGATGTGTTGCACCAATTTTTTTCTCACGCAATTTTTATGAGTAATAAAGCACGTAAAGAAGCATAACATATATTATTTTCGTGATTGTAAGTCTCAGGGAACACGAAAAAAAAGTTATGATTTACTTATTTTTTAATTTTTTTTATATATAAAGTTACACTAAAAATTTGAAAAAAATATATGATATACTCTGTAATGTACTCTTAAGACTCGCATTGGTCTCAACTCTCTTGCGTAATTAGTTTTTGAGATATATGACTTTGAATAAAAGTCATGCGTACGGTTATTTTTCCCCATATCTCAAGGTCAAAGCGAAAGTTAGCCGCGAAAAGTACATAAATTGTTTTTGTACATCAAGGCGATACTAAAACATAAGTTTCAATATAGGTTCCCATTTGGGGGCTGACTCGTAATACTTATCCGGCTAAACCCTTTNCTTCTTAATTATTATCTTATATCAATACTGACTGAATAACGTCAAATTCAGATCTGAGCTGTTGTTTAAAAATTGGGTTATTATATGCATATGAGCAGCATGTTTATCATCGATATACGAATTATTAATATGAGACTTGTTGATAACTACCATTAATGTGTTACCGAAAAATGCATTATTAGATTAATGAATTACCTTTTACCATCGATATATGAATTCCTAATGTGAGACTTGTTGATAGCAACAATTAATGCTTTTTACAGTGCTCAAGAGGTTTGTCATCGATCTCAAATTCTTAACGCAAGACTTGCTGATAACAGCAATTAATACTTTTAGTGTGCAATTGTAATACTATCTGTAGTAAGAACAAAATTTAAACTTACCTCTAATGGATACCTACAGGGGTGGGTGACAACACACTTTTCCGATTTATTTTCAATGGTTCCTTTCTTTCAACGAAATAGCTATTGTGAACAAGGATTATAGAGAGAGAGAGACATAAAAGAAAGAGAAAGAAGGAGAATATGTTTTTTAATAAAACAAACAAATTAACAAGTTACAGATCAGTCATATTTTGTACATTAAAACGAAAACATGGTTGCATTAATAACCATTACAGCTATTGCTACAATTTATAATGGGTCTTTATTTATTTCAAGACCATGCGATGCTCTATATGCATTCACTTGTTTTCAAAACAGTAGTGCTCAATTAATGCCTTGCCCCTGGCCAAATAATTGGAGTAGAGTTTCCCCATCGTATGATTTGTACAACTTTTATGCGTTTGAAGACAAACAAGTTTTAGGAAATAACGTTCAGATACGCTACTTTCTAAAAAATGGAACCTATGCAGACACTCAGTGGATTCATCTTGCATCAGAAATTACACCCCAGAAATGTTTACCGGTACCAGTTGATTTCTCGTGGAATATAAATTATTATCTATTGTTAATAATAGCAATTCTTTCTGCTAAAATTGTCACTCTCATTATTTGTAATTTGTATACATTATTCATTAAATACCGTGGGGCAATAGAATTATACGCAAATTCTTAAATGCAATAACACACGCACACTGTTATGTGCTTATCTATATAGTATATAATATAATATAATATAATATAAACGTTGTTTACAAACGGTTTAGAAATCGGCTTTAAGAAATATTTGTGGAAAATAGTAATGCTCACTCACACACTTGAATATTACCGCGCGCGACACCAGCGCGAGCTCAGAGAATTGGATGGTTACCACGACGTCACCGGAGCCGACTAACGACACGCCGATTCTATATACATATATATAACTAACTCTCTCTGTACACGTCATATAGAATATATCTAATCTTTCTTTCTTTTTCACAAACTAATTCTTTATTAATTATTTATCCTACAACCACGCATCTCCCACAGGTTGTGGGCCCAGTGGCGAGTAAAGTGCATAAATAAAATAAATTAAATAAGAATTGTGAAAAAGCCGTGCGAAAATATAAAAATAAATAAATTCAGCGAGTGACTGCGTGGCGTACCTAACCTCAAAAATGAATATGGATAGATCGTCGAAAATTGAGTCGAATTGAAAGTCGAAGTACCTAATGATATGCTGGTAGTCCTGATACTAAAGGGCTTACCACAGAGCTACGAGAACTTCAGGTGTGCCACCAGATCACAGGATGACTTACCGAATACCGAAACGATCATCGGTAAAATTCTGGACGAAAATAAAAGTCGACAAGCCAGCAAACCAGCCGAAGATAACAATGCGCTGTACGCCGGAAATAAGTAGAAAAGGAGCCGATTTCCAGGAAAAGCGAAGCCCAAGGGGCGAATCCCATGTCATATCTGCGGAGGCACTGATCACTAGCCGTCGAAGTGTTCGGAACAAAACCGAAGTTCGGCAAAGAATGTGGATTCACACGCAGAGAATTTATACGTCAAAGTAGCCAAGATCGAAGAAACAAAGAACGTGACGTCACAGTCAAGATGGTGTTTGGACACCGGATGCACAAAACACATGTGTGCAAACGAGGAGATCCTTGCCGTGGTTCGAGAGTGTACGACGACTTTAAATATGGCGAATTCAGCTTCGACGACAGCGAGAGCAAAAGGAATTGCTCATGTGACAGCAGCTACAAATAACGGTAACACAGATTTACATTTACATAATACTCTATTGGTTAAAGATCTCAGAACTAATTTAATTTCTGTATCTAAAATCACCCAAAACGACCGGGAGGTCCTATTTAGAAAAAACGAAGCAATCATCAGCGACCTGGATGGAAACGTCAAGCTGATAGCAGACCACGTTGGAGATTTATACTACCTGCGTGAAGCCGGAGAACGAGCTAGTGTAGCGGCAGAGGAACCATCGTGTAACACGGAGGCCAGTTTATGGCATGCAAGGCTGGGACATCTTCACATCGATGCAGTAGTGGACCTGTTTCACGGTCGAGCGTTGGGTATGAAGCCGTTAAAAGACAGTAAACAATCGTGCGATACTTGTCATCGAGGAAAATTAACGACAAAGCCATTCACGTCGAGAAAAGAAAAGAGTAGCAGATTACTCGAAATAATCCACTCAGATTTGTGTCAGCCGTCGAGGACAAGATCTGAAGGTGGAAACCGATACTTCATAACCTTCAAAGACGATTGCAGCGGCTGGTGCGAAATATACATGCTGAAAAGCAAAGACGAGGCTTTTGAAGCGTTCAAAGTCTACAAAAATTTCGCAGAAAAGCAAACCGGTATGAAAATAAAATCGTTACAATCAGACAATGGCAGAGAATACTGCAATAAAGCATTCGACGATTTCCTAAAGAAGGAAGGCATCAGGAGACGCCTAACAACGCCACACACACCACAGCAAAATGGTGTCGCCGAGACAACGAATAGAACGCTCGTCGACATGGCGAGATGTCTTCTGATACAGTCTGGACTCCCTTCGTCATATTGGGAAGAAGCCATAAATACTGCAAATTACCTATGAAATCGCTGCCCCAACAGAAGCCACGGCGGAAAGACCCCGCACGAACTATGGCATGGAAGAGTACCAAATTTGAAACACCTGAGGGTATTTGGCGCAAAGGCATTTGTGTTGGAAAAGGGTCCTGGTCGACAAAAATTGAACGACCGCTCTATCGAGGGTAAGCTAGTTGGATATGCAGACACGGCGAAAGCTTATAAAATACGACGAAACGACACAGGAAAAATAATGATTACTAGGGATGTATCAATAGTAGAAGACTCAGTCTTGAATACACAAAACGTCGAGCAGAAGGACATCGAAAACATGCATCCGAACGAAGATCCAGATTCAGGGAGAGATGTCAGGCAAGAAAGAGTTCAGGAAGGTACTCATATCGAACCACCAACCAGGCGAGCACCGGGAAGACCGACGAAAGAAAAAACCGGTAAGCGCGGAAGACGACGAAAACTGTACAGATACAGAAGCGTCTCAAGTATATGTTCAAGTCATGGGTCGAGTCGATGCGGTGAACCGCAGGACGAAGCAGACGTACCGATACAACAAGATGAAGTTGAGAACGACGAGGTATTTAATACAGAAAACGTCCAAGAGAGAGGTGAGAAAAGATTGCTAAATGCATCCATCCACCGGTCGACAAACGCGCGAGAAGCTAGATGACCTCAAGTGGATCCGACGATACGCAGATGAGTGTCGAGAATACAAATGAAGACGATGAAGCAGAAATGGAGTCAAACTTCATCGGAGAATTAGCTCAAATGACGGACATCGAGCTAAATGAAGCATTCCAAGGACAAGATTCCCAAGAATGGAAGCGTACTTTATTCGAGGAAGTGCGTTCGCACTTAGAACATGGAACATGGCGGCTTGTGAAGGGACCAAAGTAAGGGAGAGTAATCGGCTCAAAAGTAGTACTGAAAGACAAGATGAACGCCGAAGGAGAGATCACGCGCAGAAAAGCGCAAATAGTAGCCAGGGGTTTCTCGCAGAGACCTGGATTCGACTTCGACGAATCCTACGCTCCAGTGGCACGGCTGGAATCCGTCAGACCACTAGCAGCAATAGCTACTGAAATGGGAGTCAATCTACATCAAACAGATGTTGTAACGGCGTACCTACACAGCGATATCGATGAAGAGCTCTACATGGAGATGTCAGAAATGTTGAAAGAGGCACTCGAACACATAATTCGCAACGAAAGAAGAGACTCCGAGATACTCGAAAGGGCGACGGAAATCCTGCAGAGCCCCTCCGAAGACGATATGGTGTGGCTAAGACAATCCGAGACGAAGTGGTACGAAACACTAAGCAAGGTCCTCATAAGACTAGGGAGACGTGTGGAGAGCGGGAGTGAAATTATTATTAGTAGGCGTCTACGTAGACGACATATTAGCCACAGCAACCGACGTGAAATTAATTGAGCAGCTGAAACGTGGATTAGCCAAAGAATTCCAAATCAAAGACTTGGGTGAAGTCAAATACTGTCTAGGAATTGAACTCAAACAAGAGGACGGCAAGATAAGCTTGAGTCAAAGAAAATACATCGACGATCTTTTGAAAAGATTCGGTATGCACGACTGTAAACCGCAGACTACACCAGCGAGTCCAACGACAAAATTAAAAGCTGGAACCGACGCGCAGAAACCGACGAAGAATCCACACTATCGAGAGCTCAACGGATCGCTTATGTACATATCAACTGCCACCAGACCAGTGTGGCGATATCCACCACATATTTTAAAAGTTTTTATTTATGTGTACATATTGTAAATACCTTTCTAAAATATTTCTTTTCTATTTTCGATTAGAGTCTATAAAAATTCCTTCCTTTTGTAAATAAGCTATTGTATCTTTCATATCTATTTGACNTCAATTAGTAATCAGGAATGTTCTAGAAAAAAATAAGTAAAAACAAAGGAGTGTATGTTGAAATTTTAAGTATAAATAGGACAGGCGATGTTTTTTTTTGTTATTACAATAGTTGTACGTAGTAGGTACTGTGTGCGTATGTGTGTTTCTGCACTCTTTTCTTATTGTGCTATTGAACAAGTACTATAATTAGTTTTTTAATTATGTCATCATCATCATCTAATGAAGGTAATGCTTCTTTGGAATTTATCAACAAGGTCGGGTTATGTGAACTAGCGAAACCAATTCTACATGTAAAAGATATGGTTATAGATAAACCATATCCAATTGTATGCTTGTTACGAAAAAAAACTCGTCACGGTGAGGTCATTGTTGCTGAAACTGAAGATAATATCATATATTTACCTAAGCGATTGAATGAAGCTTTCACTGATGATCGATTTGAGGAAATGCACAAATTGAAACTTGCACTGGTATACAAGGGTAGCAAAAACGTTGGAAAATCCAATAACGCCGAACTTGTACAATTCCAGAATATATAGTTCTAGTACACGGAGGTAAGAAATTAATACAAAAAGAATAGTGCATTTCATTTTAATTACTTAGATATTTCCGCCTTAGAATCTAACAACGCTGAGGAAGAAGAGACGGAGGAGAAGGAGGAAGAAGTGAACGCGTACTTTGGTTTTTAAGCTGTTAACAATTATTATTAGTAACCACAATCATCGAAACTGGCTTTGTGTATGTTTCTGAACTTATTGTTTTTTTATTTTTAACTTATTTTATTTTTAATAATTCATTAAAATATGGAAGCTAACATCATTTTAAAAGATTTTATTAGGAAAATTGAAAGAGTAACTGATTTAATTAAAAAAGAAGCGGAATACCGTAAATGGATTAAATTTTTAAACACTAGTATTTTAACGGTTAAAAAACTCCTAAAACAACAAGAAAATTCTAATCCAACTCATAATAGGTTTCAGCTAGAAGCCAATTTATCTTTATTAAAATATTTCAGAAGTAAATTTAGAAATGAACTTCGTAAAAAAATTAAAAAGAAGTCGCGCATTAATAATAGAAATTTAGAGTGGGTGGATTTAGAAAGTTGTTTCAGGAACAGAATAAAGACAGGAAGCATTGTTAATTATAGTATTAAGGAACCAGAAATATTTTTCGAAAAAGCATATAAAAGTTTTTCGATTAAAATTAAGAAAGAATTAAGAAATTCACTTCTAAAAGTAAATGCTATCTTTTATGCCCTATTTATTAAACCGTCAACCGACGAAACAGATATCAAACATTTTTCAACTAAAAATAGCATTATAGACGTGGCAACAAACTTAAAGGAATGGTATAATGTACACATAAAAGATAAAATTTTAAAAATGTTACAAGAGTTTCAAGAACGTCAGAGTGGATGGGCATTGCGTGAAATTTATCAACTTAAAATCAATATAAATTATTACCTACCAATTAATATAGGAAAATCAACATATATATATTTACCGCCTTTCATTAAAAATACAAAAGCTGTTATAAATATTAAAAATAACGAGGAATTTTGCTTTTTATGGTAAATTGTTGCTGCGATTCACCCCGCACCCCCTAACAAGAATGTATATATATCCACACTTCAGTACAGTTCTTAAGTATTACTTCAATTTCCCCTTCCAACTTGAAGATATCGTCAAATTTGAACAAATGAACAATTTATCGATTAGCGTCTTTACTATATTAGATAAAAAAGAAATAGTACCGCTTTGTTTAAGTAAAACTGAATTTACACCAAAAATTAATTTACTAATAGTCTCAAGAGTAAATTGCGAAAATGAAAGTTCTGATGATGATGATGATGATGAGAAAACAGCAATAGCAGCAGCATTAGACATTGAATCAGACAGAGTATTTCATTTTGTGTTAATTACTGACCTGTCAAAGTTATTACATAAGTGTTCTTACAACGATTCACCTTCCCAATTTAGAATGTATACCGGTGAAGACTGTATTAAATGGTTTATTAATGAACTTGAGGAAATTGCTTTCGAATTGAAAGGCATTTTCTCAAATATTGTTCCCTTGGTGAAGCCCTTAACTCGTGAACAACAATATGAATTTATAACGACAACAAATTGTCATGTTTGTTCGAAAAAATTTAAAAATGATCTAAAGATCAAAGATCATTCACACCTGGACGGCAGTTTCCGTGGTGCAGCGCAGGCAGGGTGTAATTTAAATTACAAAGACAGTCACGTAGTACCTGTAATTTTTCATAATTTGTCCGGCTACGATGGTCATTTTTTAATTAAAGCTCTAAGTGTAGAGTTCAAGGGTAACATTTCTCTATTACCTGTAAACAAGGAAGAATATATTACTTTTACGAAATATGTACAAAATACCACGATTAACTTCAGATTTCTAGATTCTTTCCGTTTCATGGCTAGTAGTCTAGATAAATTATCATCATTCCTAGATAAAGAACAAAAAATAATAACACGGAAATATTTTCTAAATGACTACGAATTTGAATTGGTACAACGTAAAGGTATTTTTCCATATGAATACTTACATGGACTGTTGGGAAAAATTACATGATACTAAATTACCTCCTAAAGAATGTTTTTTCAGCACGATTAACGACTGTCACGTTTCTCATGAAGACTACGAACATGCATGCTTAATTTGAGATACATTCAAAATTATTACTTTACAACAATACGCGGAAATATATTTAAAAACAGACGTTTTGCTTCTTGCTGACATTTTTGAAAATTTTCGATTGACTTGTTGGAACACGTACAAATTGAACAGTTTACATTATTATACTTCACCAGGACTCGCTTTCGATAGTATGCTAAAACTTACGGGGGTAGAATTAGAACTACTAACTGATATTGATATGATAATGTTCCTAGATACGTAGGGGTGTCTCGCAGGCGTGTAATAGATATGAAACAGCAAATAATAAGTACGTGGGAAGTACTTTTAATGCAAATGAACCTATATCATATTTAATGTATTTTGACGTAAATAATCTCTACGGTCACGCGATGTCGTTTCCTTTACCAGAAGGGAAATTTGAATGGGTTGATGATGTCTACTCTATTGTAATTAATGACATTCCCGATGATGGTAAGTATGGTTACATACTTGAAATCGACTTTATTTATCCAGTAAAACTACATAAAAAACATCGTGATTTACCATTACTTCCGGAACATTTAATTCCACCAGCTTCCAATTCAAAAATGCACAGATTAATGACCACACTTTACGATAAGAAAAACTATATTGTAATGTTCGTGGGTTTAATAAATTAACTTTTAAGAAGAAAACTGTTTATTTACTCTAATTATTATTGAACATACAAACACTCTATTGCCTCCTTTCGGGAACATTCTCGAGCCGTCCGGAAAAGTTTCGTTTTCTTCGAAGGCGCCGAAGAACTGGACGATCGTCAGAACTGATGGACAGGTCATCCGGAGTCCCAGGTCGGACATTGGTTTACTACTATGAACATTTTTATTTGCTAACTTACAAAAATCAGGGCCTTTCCAAACTTTTCACTCGAAAATCTAATTTTCCTGGACTATTCGTAACCAGGTAGGGTGAATTACTGGCAAACATTTTCTTACTCTTTAAAATCAAATTAGTAATTACACAACTTACCTGTAAAATCGACTTCATAAAGAATAGATAATGAAGCTGATATTCCATTTAATAATGTCACTTGTAGAGAACCCAAGATACACTGTGACAAAGAACACCATATTTTCTATATGTCACAGTATGAATATTTCTAGAATGAGTTCACCGCCTATCAATAATTGCCGGAGAGAAATCGGAAGAGCTAGTTCGAGGCGATACAATGTGAAGTAAGAAGAGAGAAGAAGCGGTAAAGTGTGTGACACAGTAATGAAATAGAAACGAATTAATGATACTGTTATTAAAAAGTAAAAAATTGAATTTAAATGTTTTAACAAATTTATTTGGTTCTGTTTTCAGGAACCTTTATTACACTTTATTGTTATAAATATTACACACAAATTATGGCCAATGAACAACTAACATAGGTTTTACCTTTAAAGTACACTGTTAATGAATTAGAAAATGTATTTAGATTATAAATTAATCAGAAGTATTATGGCCGGTGGCGTGTTTCATAGGTAGAGGCAAAGGCAGCCGATTGTAACTGTAGCGAGGTGTTAGAATACGCGATATTTGGTGACAAGGGTCGGATTGAAAAGAGAGGATGATTTTGAAGAACTCCATCGAATATTAGAATTTTATGGAAATTTCAACTTATCGCAAATACAAGTCATATATCATTGGAATAACAAACCTTAAATCATTTAAAAGTGCTTGAAGATGAACGATTTTGTCAAAGTTGAGGAATTTGATAGTACTTTCATTTCAAGCATGTTACAACTAGAGGTACTGAAGCAAATATGGAGGAGTAAACGATTTAATGATAATGATGGCTGAAATAAAAACTAGATAAGTACAGATGACACAAAAAATTGAAAAAAAGACAAGGAGAAACGAAAAAGGGTCAGCAAGAAATGAAACAGAAAATGAAAGAGCTACAAGAAGAAACGAATAAGTGACAAGAACAAATGGAGAAAGCAGTATAAGATGACACAGAAATGGGGTAAAAGGGGTTAAATGCAGCTAATGAGCAGGAAATGAAAACAGAAGGAGAAGGAAGAACTGGCATCGACCTTTTGTAATCTAACCAGCATCGACCTTTGTAGTCTAACCACCGTTCAGCCTGAGGGATCCTGGGAAGATAAGGAATCAATAGAAGACTAGATGAAAAATGAAGAAACCGAAACCTCAGTACCGTCGTAGGCAGATGTGAGCCACCTCAAATATTTCCTAGAATTGTTGTGTGAAGATTCAGAATTCACCAACACACTTTCACCCAAAGGGAGGTCATCTGTAAACTCATCTTTTCTGTTTCTTTCTTTTGAATATCAAGACGGAGGGTAGAAAACAGCCTTCGTACAACATCATAAAACTAAAGAGAAACTTTCCTATTTTTCTGTTATCAATGAACATACTACCATAGCGCCCTTTGTTGCTACAACTTTTCCTGGTTTATTGTAAATTTGAATGCCTTTCTTATCGACATTAATTATTTTCCTTTGTTTGTCGTTTCTTAATAAATTCCAAACCAAAACAGTTAAAAATCGGTAACGTCTTGCTTGTTCAGGCCTCTTGCCTTACAAAGTGAAAGTCCCTCCGATTTTCGAACCCTATGTTCATAGTTGCGCCGCAAAAACCGTAAGAGTTAATCGTCCGCAGCTAATTTATTTGTAAAGCAAGTTTCTTAGGAAATGAAATAGCAATAGAATCAGTTACAAAAATATCTTTTTCGAAAGCTTTTATATGACATGTATGCCTTTCTCAATGATCAATTCCCAATTGTGGATTGCGGCCCAATCATGCTTTCGAATTTCCGACAACAAATACCGCCTCCAGGTTCGAGGTGCAATTCCTTATACCCTACCTTTTGCATGGCCTCTGCAAAATTATTTCCTTTTATTGTTTTCAAAAAGACCATAAACAAACTATAAAACGGAATATTTTGAAGATTGTTTCTTTTACTTTTACGATTCTTTTTTGGTGTAGCTAATTAAGTTAAAATTGACAAACGCCTATGGAAGCCTAGTGTGTGCGTGTGCGGCATGCTCGAAGTCGCCTTTTGAACTATAAATTAAGGTTGACACTTTTCACATTGCAAATAAACTCATTTTTGCTAACATCGCTTTAGTCATTACGAATTTAGAATAGTATAACGATTGTTTTAGGCTTTGCGTTATTCACCTCTCATGACAGCATATAATTATACGTCTGATAGGTATATAATTATACCGGAAAATTGCATGACACACCTTTTCCAACGATTTAAGAAAAGTAGAAATGATTTCTTATAGAACACAACAGTAAATAGTTAATGTTACATATTTACTGCAAATTTCACAATTTTTATTTCAACAAACGATTTATAACGCGATTATAATTTGACATCATGCTGAACCCGCAGGCTGAAATTAAAAAATGGAAATTGCAGAAATGCAGACAAATGTAAGTTACAGAAATTACACTAATGTTACTGTCACAACCGAAATATATAGAAATATAATATTTCGTTGTATCATTGGAAGATTAAGCAGAGGGGCAGAATCAGCACAAGAGGAAGTAGTTTTCCTACTCTAAAATTATTAATCATCGCTAACTTTAAAACCCCTAAAAATACTGAGCTGCAATTTAATCAATTAATTTCATGTGTTCGTAATGAATGAATGAATCAGTAGAAAATTTTTATAATAAAATTCTAACTATTTTAACTAAATTTGCAGAAGTTTTTGTAAATAGCGACATCATATGAATGTCCCTTGAATTTAAAGCACATTTTAGTACAAAATTCTTATGGCTATAGCGACTTCGGGTGTAACGACTGTTTTTAATGAATCATTTGTAACAAATCCCTAGTAATCCCATGCAGATATAGCGACCGGAGTCGGCCGCTAAAGACACAAAGAGATTTCTTATCTTTCGTTTACATTCACACAGATAGTCAATAAGTGTGGTGACCTTTACCGTTGTTTCTGAGTAACAACTGTGTTTACTAAATTTTTGAATGAGTGTGACTTCCAGATGTACATTTACTGTTAAAAAAAGGCGAAAATTGTTTCAAAATTGAAAAACAGTGTATGTATCTCCTTTAACTTGGATATAACGACGAAATTACAGTGGTCTCTTCGTTGTCGTTATATCCGAAGTCCACTGTATGTTTAGAAAGTCACAATAATTTGCTAATAGAAGTCGTCTCTGTGCGTAAATTGCAATGTAGCTATGTACCAAATATTGAATTTGGATAAAAACTGCCGGTAATTTAACAGATAATTTACTACTACATATAATGTTTAGACGCCTATTACGATAAATTAATTAAATAATACATTTGTTCATCGCTGATAACATGCAGCCCTATGTAGAATACACCTCAACATGCATTAAAAATACAAAAGAAAGAAAAAATGTATGCTACGTAAACATAAGCAATTTAATGACGGCAAATTTCTACAGCACGGTTAAGTAGGTCGTATAACTTACCACTTACTTAACAACACTGATGCTGTTAATTATCGGCTGTTTCGATTCAGTGTTGCATTGTCATATTTTCTTCCAGGTCCGGAATTTGATATGCCTATACTATGAACTACGTTTTTATTTATTTGCTTAATTTTCTTTTATAGTGCCTTACCACCTCCTGCAAGCATCACACTTATTTCTGCATAAATTTCTGAGGCCAATGTATTTCTTAGTGTTTGTCGTATTAGTTTCGAGTTCTAGATCTAGCGACTTATATTATTTTATAAGTATTGTCACATGGGCAACCCAACATACATAGTGGCAAGGAAGATTGGGTTTTTAGACGGTATAAACAGGAAAATTCTAGATAACGAAACGAAACTGATGTACCCTATAACCTAACAAGTTACTTTTTTTAAATATTAAATGCAATAAAAGAAATATTCAACCGTTCAAACGAGAAAAATTTAGTATGTAAAAATATCGACTGCGGGCATTAGTTGAAGAATAATAACTGTTATTGATGATCTGTACCGAAAGAAATCTTTGACTAGTGGCGAAAGAAAGATATTATTGAAAAAAATGTGATTGTTGAATATCTTAATGACTCTTTCTTAGAATTCGCGAATGATAATGAACTTGCGCGGGATGTTTTTACTAATCTTGATCTTATTTATGAGAGACGAAGTTTGGCGACACAATTAGCCCTTCGCAAAGAATTATTAAGCCTCAAATTAGTAGGCGATATTACTCTAAGCAAACATTTCACCACATTTGACTACATTATTGCTGATGTAATAGCTACAGGTGCGGTACTTGATGAGATGAGGTGATTACAGCACTGGAAACTTTAGCAGAAGATCATTTTAATCTCGCATTTGTCAAAACTCGTCTCCCGGAAGTCAAATTGTAAACTAATGGTAAATCAAATAACATGAAGGTGTTAAAGTCTAAAGTAGCTCCAGTGATACCAGAAGTAAGTGGGAGCGGTACAAAACCGATAAGAATACACCAGTACAAATTCAAGAAAGTAGATCTAAAGAAAGTATATTATAAAAAAAAATACAAACTTTTCAACCAACAGTGTGATCATTGTGGTAGACGGAATCATGCTAAAACTGATTGTTGTTACTACAAAAGAATGCGGTTACAACAACTGAGTAATATCAATGAAAACCAACGTTATCCAAATATTAATCTTACTCACAACGATGGTTTTGTATTTACGGTAGGTCATCGGCAAATGGAAGAAATTAGAAATGAACACATAAAGTTCATTTTAGACTCAGGAGCAATTATCACATTTCTTGCAGAGACTCACATTGCAAATTGGAATTGCAAAGGCTTGAGCATCTCCTCAGGCAACTAAACGTGGAATTATCCACATCACCACCAACATGGACGTTTCTGGTCTACTAGAGGATGTATTGTTTGCATCGGAAGCCTCATCAAATTTGCTAAAGGAAAAAAAAATTTCTATTTGTGGCATGAACGACTTGGACACATAAGCAATGCCAAATTTAAACAATTTAAAGAAACGTTTAGTAGCAAGGGGTTTTAGTCAATAATATCCTAATGATTATGATGAAACCTTTGCATCAGTTGCTAGGATTTCCACATTTCGCATCCTTTAAATACAAATAAAATATCAAAATAAAATACAATTAAATACAATAAAACTTCGTGGCAATACTCAAAAAGGAAATATGATTATAATAATTTATTAATTGGCTATGTTGATTCATATTGGACCGGAAATGGTATTGACAGGCAAAGTACAAGTGATAATTTATTTAAATTATTTGAAACTACTACTATTTCTTGGAATAGTCGACGACAAAATACAGTGACTGCTGCATCAGCAGAAGAGGCAGAATACATTGCTCTTTTTGAAGGTGTACGCGAAGCCATATGGTTAAAGTCACTAAGAGCATAAAAGTAGAAATTTTACAACCAATTGTTGTTTTCGAAGACAATATGGGTTCCATTAGCATTTCTTACAAGTCAACAAATGATAAATGGTCAAAATATTGATATCAAATATCATTTTAATAG
This sequence comes from Agrilus planipennis, assembly GCF_000699045.2. Taxonomy (NCBI): domain Eukaryota; kingdom Metazoa; phylum Arthropoda; class Insecta; order Coleoptera; family Buprestidae; genus Agrilus; species Agrilus planipennis. Next base: position 135,256 of record NW_020439138.1, on the reverse strand, counting down.
AGAAGAAATACAAAAAAGGTAATATAACTAAAATATATTTCAACAGAAAACCAACAGGCTCACATGTTTACGAAAATAGTGTCTGCATCAAAAAACTTGTAAATCAGAAGATTATATTTGTAAGTTTAAATACTTCCCGCTCTCGTTGGTCTAACCGAATGTCGGTGACAACCGACGCGCGCATCTAGGAGAGACAGTGAGGGTGCGAAGGAAACAGTAGAGAGAGCTGAAAGCAGAGCACACCTCGTTGTGAAAGGTTAAATGAATTGTTTAATTGAACCAGTGAATAATTGTCAATTGGATTTATTCAGGTTTGTTTTTACAAGTTGGAAAATATGTAAATAGTTCAGTTTTAAGTTAATTGTTGTTTATTAAAATTTACAGATTTATCTCTGAATAAACTTGTTGTTATTCGCATCCTAACCCTCATCGCCGTTAGCAATTAGGACGGTTGCTTACAAATAAATACAATGGCTATCATAAAGGCAAGATTTCATTTCTCCGCAGAAGCTGCTGATAATGATAATAGAGTCACGGTGGTAAAAGTAAAAACCATACAGTTGGTGGGCCATGAAGAGATTTTTATGTTCCCGAAAGGTAAACAAACCAGTGCTCAACACGTCAAACTTTTCAGCACCGATATTGTGAAAAACGTTTTGAAAAGCTTGAGGGTGAGAAATAAATATCGCAATGTGATTATTACTCGAACAGAAGCACTGCAGACTATTTACCTAGACGAAGAGGAAGACGTGGTGTTCCACGACCTTTATTTAGAAGAAGCTCCCCGCCTGGCACAGGCTGTAACCGCGGGTATTCACACAGAAAAGGCACCACGCTCGTTGGCTAAGGATATAGTTTTAGAAAAATTTAACGGGAAAAATTTTCAAGCTTTATCATGGTTAAAACTTTTCGTACAAGAGTGCACTAGAGTTGGTATACAGCAGGTTAATTTTGCTGAAACTTTACGTTTGTTTCTCTGCGATTCAGCATTAGACTGGTTTCTAACCTTCATGAAACAAAAATCTCTGAGTGAAGAATGGAATTCGTNTTTAAAGGTAAAAAGACAACAAAGAAGTATATCCATCTGATTATGGATCACTTCACTCGGTTCGCATTTATCAGCACTTCGAAAACTCAAGTGGCGAATGATTTTGTAAAATTGGTGGATGCAGTGGAAAAAAAAGGGAAAATAAACACCTTGCTGAGTGACCAGTATTCAGGTATAAACTCCAAGAAATTCAAGAAACATCTAAAAGACAAAAACATTAAATTAATCTTCACGGCGGCAGACTGTGCATTTTCCAACGGTCTCAATGAAAGATCAAATCAAACGTTAGTGAACAGGATTCGTTGCAAAATGTACGAGAACAGAGGAAAATCCTGGCTGTCCATCGCAAAGGAATGTGTGGAGGACTACAATAATACAGTACACAGCTCGACTGGGTTCTCACCAAAGTACCTGACAATGCTATTTTACCTGAACCTCTGGAAGCAAATGGTAAAACTAATTGGGAAGAAAACAAAATATTGGCTTTTGAACGATCCAAGAAAATCCACGAGCAAAACAAGATATACTACGACGAAAATGACAACAAAATCGACTATAACGTTGGAGATCTGGTGTACGTGCAAAATGGCAACAAAATCACCAGGGGAAAATTAGATGAAATAAGACTTGGTCCATTCGTCATCAAAAAGAAAATCTGAAACACAATGTACGAAATTGTAGGTGGAATGAAAAAGCACGAATCAAATCTCTTCCACGCAAGTAAGTTGGTCCCTTATACAGAGGATTACAACCCTCTGACACAAAAGGGGGGGGGATGTAAGTTTAAATCCTTCCCGCTCTCGGTGGTCTAACCGAATGTCGGTGACAACCGACGCGCGCATCTAGGAGAGACAGTGAGGGTGCGAAGGAAACAGTAGAGAGAGCTGAAAGCAGAGCACACCTCGTTGTGAAAGGTTAAATGAATTGTTTAATTAAACCAGTGAATAATTGTCAATTGTATTTATTCAGGTTTGTTTTTACAAGTTGGAAAATATGTAAATAGTTCAGTTTTAAGTTAATTGTCGTTTATTAAAATTTACAGATTTATCTCTGAATAAACTTGTTGTTATTCGCATCCTAACCCTCATCGCCGTTAGCAATTAGGACGGTTGCTTACAAANTTTAGAATGTATATTTTTTGTTTAACATATTGTTTGATAATTTACCAATATGCATATTTAACTTCAAATTTTGAGTGAGTGTTAAAATTCACATTATAAAATATTTAAACATAACTTGTAATGAAATTATTTTCTATGAATTAATTCTGGCATATTACTTGTTTTATGTACCCCTCGGCGTTTAGGACAAATTTTAGATTAGCATGCCTGACCGAGCTTGTTTCAAAAAAATTATGGTTTTGAGTTTAACGCTACAATATATTTTTAATACTAATCGTGAATTATTACTGATAATAAAAAGACATAAAATAAAACTCCCGGAAAAACTCTCAACGTGTTTGGTTTTACCCCATAACCTAACAAATAGTAAAACATTTTGTTGATGCTTTCATACCTTCGCCGGAAAGCGAACCCGGCTTTACGCACCAACGCTCTGAGCACTAAGCTACGAGAGGTGACAACAGCAATATCGACGCACCGTACTTATTAGGTCACAGATCCCTCGAACTAATGTATATACATTAATACTATACTAACGTATGGTATAGGATCCAATACTAATTTATCAAATACTCCAAAAAATACACAAAAAAGTTTGAAGCAACTTATAAGGAAAAAAATTGAGATTGAATTTTTAAACTAATATATAATATTAACCACTAGGATTTCAAATCGTGTATAAAACTCAAACGATTAAATACCATTTTATTTAAATATACTTAGCCTCAAGAATAGTACCAGAAATAAGTCAAATTATAATACCATATTTAATACCAAAACTACGTTTCTGTTAGCAGTTAGCAAAATATTAAATTCTTCAATTGTGAACACTGTTAACCTTGAGATTATTTATATTTATCATAATGCTACTGTTGTGGTCCCATATCCACAATCAAATCTTCCTTCAGATGGAGATGATCGAGATGAATTATCACCAATACATGTTTTCCCATTTAGCACTGTAAAATGTACGCGCTCCTTTTTTCTATACACTGATAAGAGCCTGTGAGATTTCTGATAAAAATGCTGTATCGTGCATTATTGATGGCATTGGTAACAAAACCATTCAAACAGGCGCAAAAGCTGGATGTTACACAACACCAGAAGCTCTTTATGCAGAATTTTTATCGACATTACCTAACGACGAAATGCGCGATACATCTCAAAGAAAGAAAAGATTTCAACCGTCGTTCAAACAACAAAGAAATATTCAACCATACGTAGCTACCCGTGAAAGCCAAAAATGGAACATGGACGATCGAAAACGGTCGGTAAAATGCTACAATTGTCATGGTTTTGGTCACTATCACACAAATTGTAAGAAACCAAAAATGGAATGCACAAAATGCAACGGACTGGGACATACAGCGGACAAGTGCTTCAAGTCGGCCACTGCAAAGTAAAATCGTGTGGTCATACCTTCAGACAATAATTGTTATTATGTAGCATGTTTGGTAAATGGACAAAAGATGACAGCTTACATTGACCGGGATGTTCGGCACTGATTTTATTAAACAGTCGGCGATTCACAAATTTAATATTTCGTTGCAACCTTGTTTGGTCATTATTAAAGGATATGGTAACGCTGTTATAAAAACAATTGGCAAGTGCAAGTTAAATATCGAAGTGGATCTTGTGAAAAGTGAAATGGGAGCAGTATTTGTAGAAGATGACGTTCAGAATGTAGGTGTAATGACAGGACAACCATTCATAAACACCAGCGGAGTTACTACAGTTATCAAAGACAATACAATTCGTATGGTTACCGAGGAAGTTCTACTCTTACCACAAGTGGAGCCATTACCTCCTCCAAAACTATCTCTGAGGACAACACGTGTTTCTGTAATACCTCCTAAAAGCATAGCTCATATTCCGGTAGCAGGTACTGAAGACAATTACGCAGGTGATGTATACGTAGAAGCAGGGGTAAGACCGGAATCAGGTAAAGAAAATATTATTAGATGTATAACAACAAGCAATTACGGGTTTGTGTCTGTATTAAATATCTCATCATCGCCAATCAGTATTAATAAAAATCAGGTCATAGCTCATGGGGTGCCGTGTAAAGAAGAACGTTTTAATTTAACTGATGAGTTAGTTGTCGCAGATGTTTTGCAAACAAAATTATTTCAACCTTTCAAAATGTCTAACATCGAGTCTCAGTTAATAAAGAAATATCAGAAAGCGACAAAATGAAATTGTTAAAATTATTAAACGATTACCGCGATTGTTTTGCTGAAAGTACTGCAGAATTAGGAACGTGCAATTTTACGAAGATGAAAATTAGGTTAACCGTTGACAAACCGATAGTATATCGTCCATACTGCCTAGCACACACTGAGAAAGCAGAGGTACAAAAAATAGTTAATGACTTGGTAAACAAAAATAATATTATTCGCGAATCAAATAGTCCCTATGCTTCGCCAATTTTGCTAGTGAAAAAGTAGACAGGAGATATGTGATTATACGTAGATTACCGAGCTCTAAATGCGAAAACAATTAAGGACAGTTATCCCTTTCTTCACTTAGACGACTGTTTAGAACAATTACGAAATTGTACGACTTTTACAAGTCTTGATTTGGCCAGCGGATATCACCAAATTCAGATGGACGAAGAATCGATACCGAAAACAGCTTTTGTTACGCCATCCCAACATTATGAATATTTAAAGATACTTTTGGGACTTACAATAGCTCCGTCAGTTTTTTTTAAATGATTATGCAAGTATTAGGTTCACTATCAGTAGTTATTTTATGGATGATATTCCTATTCCCACTGAAAACAGAGACCGGTTTCAAAATTCTAGAGGAAGTTCTAATAAGTTTGCGTAAAAGTAATTTAACATTAAAGCTAAATAAGTGCCATTTTTTATGGCGAAGATTGATTTTTTGGACCATTTATCCCCAGTAAACGTAAAAATAATTATATAGTAGGAGCTATAGATAGTTTCAACAAATTTGTTCTTATCAAAGCAGTACAAAGTACAAAAGTACAACCGGTTATAAAGTTTTTAGATGAAATATTTGACACTTTTGGTACTGTACGACGAATAAGTTGTGACAGGGGTTCCTGTTTTACTAGCAAAGCTTTTGTTGAATTTTGTTCGAAATACAATATTAAGTTAATTCATAATGCAACCGCTACCCCAAGAGCAAATGGACAAATTGAAAAGTATAACAAAACCATTTTAACAGCTTTATCAACAATGGTAGATGATGTGACACGTTGGGATGAATTAATTCATAGAGTAAGGTGGGGTCTTAACTGTTCAATAAATCAGACGACAGGTAAAACTCCATTCGAGGTACTATTTGGTTTTCAACTTAGGGGAAAACACGATTCCGTTATTCGAAATGCTATAGATGTAGAACAAGCGCATGTTGACGTAGCCGAAGTACGAAGTACGTTAAAGACAACATCGAGGCTGCTCAGATAAAACAAAAAGAATATTTTGATAAGAAAAGGTTGAAATCCATTGAGTACAAAGTTGGACACACCGTAATGATTAAAATGAATGTAATAAGTAACGACGGAAAAATTAGAAAGTTAATGCCGAAATATTCAGGTCCCTTTGTAATCAAAGTTGTGTTACCCAATGATAGATATGTAGTTGAAGATATACCTGGAGCAAAACGCTCACAAAAACCTTGGGGTTTGTTCAGTAGATAGAATGAAAATGTATAAAATGCATACAGAAAGTGACACCACTAGCGAGTCTAGTAATGATAACGCCAGTTAAAATGTGTTTATTACAGTTTAAGTACTATGAAAGTTCTGTTTGTGCTTATTAATATTCTTTATTCTACAGGAATGTATATTTTGTTCTTTTTTCTTACAGGAATATTTTCTTGTTTAGTAGTATACAGATCTATTTTTTTTTGTTGTTATTGATACAGGTTACAGTGCACTGAGTTAAATAAATATGTTATACGATATATATGTACATGTACAGAGAAGGTATAATAAAATCGATCTGAAGAAGTTGTGTCATAGTAAGCTTACTAGTCTTATGTTAGAGAATGAGAAGTTTATGAGTGTTTAAATTTAGAAATTGGCATGCCAAAGACAGATAGTGACCGATAGGGGTTCATATAAAGAGTAAAAGAAAAGACAAACTGGATCCATATAAAGTTAAAAAAATGAGCTCATGTAAAGTTAACAATAGACCGACTGGGTCAATATAAAGTTGATAATAGACCGATTGGGTCAATATAAAGTTGAAAATAGACCGACTGGGTCAGTATAAAGTTGATAATAGACCGACTGGGTGAGTATAAATTTGATAATAGACCGACTGGGTCAATGTAATGTTGACAATAGACCGACGAGGTCTATTTTTAAAATTAACACTAAATATTGGTTTTCACTAATTTAGTTGAAATTTTTACAGAATAATCATCTACGAGGACGTAGAAAACGTAGCGTGGCCGAAAACTGTAACGTACAAAAAAGGGATCGTGTATAGGAACTAGGAAGACAAACACGCATCGATGTCAGCGTCACGCCCTAATCAGTTATGGGTAATATATGGACCTCTTAAAGGAAACGTCAACGATTCAATAGATATTAAGTTTCAGAACGTGTTCCTTTTGAAAGTTTATATACAGACATAAATTTGACTAATTTATTACATCACATGATTGAAACAGAAAGAAAATATGTAAAATGTAAGCTAGGATGTTCACTCTCAGATTATCAATTAAAGGACTCGCACGTATTATACGTCTTTTCTTACTATATATATTACAAAGATTATTTCATAAGAAAACCAGAAATAGTTACAATCCGAAGTCAGTGCTGAGTTTAAAATGTTAACACAGGTATTAGTACAGGGAGTTGCGATAACAACTAAGCAACTACCTTGATGAAGAATGTAAACACTGTCAACTGCTTACGATCACACTACTACACAATAATACTTTTACGACCATCACAATAACGATTAATCAAATAAACAACATTGTTCATCGACGATAGTATAGAGCACTATTTAAATGCACGCTCTAGGACTGGCTTTGAGGCATCTAGTAAAATTATTGCCGGTTTGTTTTAAACTCTGTGCCGCATTTAAGACGGTTTCTCGGTGAGATAGTCTTCGCTAGGGATACCGATGACCGTACTATTCGACTATTATATTAATATTGTGCGTCATTATAATAACTATGTAGGTACTTTTCTACACTGACCTATCCTATGACTGTGACAACTGATCTAATTCCAATCAGTTCGAGTGACTACACACATTTAGGTCTACAACATTAAAAGAACATAAACAGCGTGAATCATAGTTAATCTAATCTAACAAATAAACAATGCATGAGTACAAAACTACAGAGCAAATACAACACGGATGCTGTCACGTCCCAGCTAATTGAATACGGCGTTGCATTGTCGCATTCCTTTCCAGGGCTGCAATTATATTTAAATGTACTTCCAACTTCATTTTCCTTGAAAACATTGAACATTAGGACATACAACTTAATTTTATTGGCTTATTGTGTTTTATCACCTCCTGTAAAGTTGCTATGTATTTCAGAAACACCCTGTATAGTGAACAGATTTTATATATTTATTTAGTAATATAATTACTCTAAACCAATATAAACAAACTTATATAATTTGGAAGAACTTAGTTAACAATTCTGTGTTAGCCGGTGGACAACAACAATTTATACAATTAACAAATAATTAATTTAATAGTACGATAACAATATTAGCCTATCCTATTACACAATCTGGGAATGTAGAAAACAGCAAGGAACTATCACACGGTGAGTAAAGATGGCAAGTCGCCTCATCACTCTTCTTCCAGTTCTTGGATTCGATTGTCGACTTTTTACTGATTCCGCTATCTAAACTGTCGCTAATCGACCAACGCAAAGATACTTAAAATGCAAGGAATAGATTACTTGTAAAAAATAAAATTACGTAATGGTAAAAAGTTTATTATTTATGTGATTTTTTGATGATGTGATTTATGATAACATGACATCATCATAATCGTCGTCAGTCCTAAGACTGGTTGGACAAGCAACTCCACTTTTTCCTATCCTGAGCTAATCTTCGCATAACATAGCTATAGAGGTTGTAAAAAAATAACTCACTAAAGGATGATAAGCACAGTGAATCGACCCCAGAGCAACATCTGGATTTTTTTTTAAGGGGTATTGGTACTAATGAGATACGTTAATTATTGCATAATCTTTCTACATATGGTTTATTTTATATTTTATAGTTTTTTTATTTCATCTTCTGTAACTTTGTTATATCTGATTATAATTTATCTTTAGTATATTCTGTGCAACCGTGTGGCTTTTAATTGATTATAATATTTATTTTTGTAACTTTACGTTGTGTTNGAACATTTTAATTATTTATTTTAATTTATTACACTATAAATACAAATATTTAACCATATCATGTAGTACGTCAAAAAAAAAAAAAAACGAAATGTGTTCTGCTACAGCCCTATCTCGATACGATAGTGAGAATGACAGTGAAGAGGATCGATATGTCGTTTTCCCTCGTCAGAACGACCCCGAACTCAAGAAATTCCATTCCTCGCCCACCGCCGGCCATTACAGAGTAGTCGCACTTTTATAAATTTCGTCAGGTCTTCCTTCCCTTCCTCCAGGCCCCAGACTTCTAAAAGTATGTGCGGAAATGGGGACCTTCTCAGCTCTATACGGTCGACAATTAGAAGCCATCTGGCTTGCTGCAAGCTCCGGCGCTACGACTGCGTTTCGAAGAAATCTTTTGACCGCCGCCACCTAGACTCAAGCAAAATACCTGGATTCTAATAATCGAGGTTACCGCTTCGCGATGAGTCCAGAGTTCACTTTGGTACAATCAACACTATTCGACGAAGTGTTTCTCTGCTATGGAATCCCTAGGAATATCATTTCCGACAAAGGAACTCAGTTTATCCGCTCGGTGATCCTTGTCTACCATCCATCGTCTAATATGGTAGAACGAAAGAACCGAGAGCTGAATTGGCAATATTCAAGGTGACAATTTGTACGCTAGTATGTGTGTTGTAGCGTTTAGCTGTTTCATTGTTTAGTCCACCATTAATCGATAACTTATCATATTTTGGCTGTATACTTGATATCTACTTCTGTTGCTTATTTGTGTGTTTTATAAATTGTAGTTTAGTTCTGAAAGCATTAGGTTCGCCCTGAACACTTCCAGATGCCAAACGATTGGCTACATCGCTGCTTACCTCACTTTCGGCCGCGAGCTGCTCACTATCAGCGAAGTCACCCAGTAATACAAAATGAAAACATTATCCCTGAAGTCACCCCTCCACTAAAACAAATGGTTACCACCTTTCATGACGCTTGAGATATCCAAGAGACGTCGACCAGGACAAAAAACAAAAAAGTACCTATTTCAAAAAATCACTCTAATAAGCACGACTATTCATCTACGTCTATGTTTATTAATATAAAAAATACTTTTACGCCCTGACATAATTTTCTATCTCCTAATTATTTTCAAAATTACAATCAAAAACCCAACTTCTTTGTTGAGAAACTTCAAAATAACAAAATCATTGACGACGATAATACGATAATAATGAAAAAGAAACACAAGAACAAGAAGATTATTATGAAGAGAAATCTGAACAAATAAATTTTTCGTAACAACTCCGATATAGCTTTTAAATACTTTTCAGAAGACACTTACCCTTACAACTTTGAAGTCAACGCGAAAAAATAATAAATCTCTGTAAGACATTTAAAGATTCTTTCTATAATGAAAAATGATCTTTAACATTCACTAATGCCATAACATAAGAACCACAGACGAAAATCCCGTGTTCATAAAAAACTTTCGTCATCCGTTGCATTTAAAGAAAGAAATGTCCAATACAATAAACTTTTAAATGATGAAATCATTAAACCCTCAATATCCCCATTCTCATTGCCTATATGGATTGTCCCAAAAGAAAATGGATGCGAGTGGTAAAAAGAAATGAAGGATGGTGATAGTTAAACGAAAAAACATTCGATTTGGCCCAAGGATTCCACCAGATTGAGATGAGCCTCAAATCTATGAAGACTACATTTTCTGTTGAAATAGGATATTATGCAAATGAAAGACCACCTCATTAATTACATAAATCAATGCTCACAATGTCTCGAAAATAAGTACGAACGTCACCCTTACCATAATTATTTCAAAGGACCACTTATAGTCAAAAGACCCCTTGAATACTTGTTCATTGATACACCTCAAGAAAAATATATGTAAAATTTATCTATTCGTGTTCCTGTGAAATAAAAGTATGTTTTTCAAAAAACGAAAATAGGTTTCCGTCTTGACGTTAATGGCGGCTGGACAACAGCAGATCTTTACTTACGGGAAAGTCGATGACACATTTACCAGACAGAAGCTGAACACATGTGACATTGTAACCGGTTAAGGACATCCTTCTCTTCATTTTGTAAGACAACTTCCATCCCATCACGTTGCTGGCGCAGGTTGAGCACGTATGGGCTGTTGACTGGTCACTCGAAGGATGAAATTCGTTGTATCGCCTCCTAACTCGTACTTGTACTAATTAGCTCGATCTTGCAGTAAATATAGAGGGTATAACAGAAATATGTGCCGAACTTTAGATAAACTATCGCAGAATGAGTTCAACAGCATAGTCAAGGGCAATTTTTTTTAATAAAATCACAATTTATAATCCGAAACCGATCCTGTACGTGAATTGGTAACATAGAGGTCCAGTGTGATAAAAACTCTGCGACTACATAATTGTAGAAGGAGAATTGTCTATTATCAAACGTCTACGATAAGTATAAACGGAATATGTGAAATCCTATGACATTTTTAGTTACTTAATAGTGGATTAATATGCAATATTAATTTGTAATCATTTTTTCGATTGGTCGTGGTGTGACAACAGCAACAATTTTTCCCTCATTAATTTGAGGTAGTTTGTGGTGGGTAAATAAAAAATCGAAAAAATGATTTCAAATTAATATTAAAGTATAAACAGTTTGGTAATATACATGATATTTAGAATAAATAAATTAAATAAGTACACTGTAGACAGAACAGAAAAGAAAAAAAAATTAGTTACGTTCGTAAACATTAGTGAATAAACTAACATCAACTGGACAATTGTAACTTTGCAAAGGCAAATTTCCACACCACCATTGAGGTATTGTAACTGTGCAATATTTTTCTGCGGCTGGCTCTAAATAAACTTTCTAAAAAAGTCAAATAAGCCTCCAAAAATGTCGAACCACATTTATCGAAGGCAGTTCTTGCAATCACCGCTGAAAATCAGTTTCCAGAAAAGCTTTCACTCGCTGCAAATGATAAGAATGTAGCAACTAGCCCCTTTAAAATTTGCCGCTGTAAGATGCGTCATCCACGGCATGAAAGAAAATCCCCTGATTTCCAGGCGTAGGCATCGAACGAGAAAAACAAAACACCGCAACCAAGGCCAGTTCGATATAACATAAACACTGTCCCCAATAAGCGCCTCTTTGTGACGATATAGACAAAACAATACTCTTGTAATCTTACGATCGGAAATAATTCCTTGAGGCATTCTACATTTGCGTATAAAGTCCAGTTGCCGTTTTCACTGTCACGACACGAACTATATTGTCTTTACCAGGATGTAGTTCCGTAATTCGTCCTACCTTCCACTGCATGACTGGTAGATGGTCTTCCTTCAGGATCACGAGAGCCCCTTCCTTGATTGATGAATATTTATTGCGCTGCTTCCATTTATGGCGAATATGCAACTCGTTCAAGTATTCCCTGTACCATCTTGCCTAAAAATGATGCTTCATTTTCTGAATGTGTTGCCATGCTGACAAGCGATTGTTGGGAATGTTGACAAGATTTGTGTCGGGTAAGCTACTGTTTGATTCGCCAATAAGGAAATGATTGGGAGATAGTGCGGTTAAATCATTAGGGTATGAAGAATGTGGAGTTAAAGGGCGTGAATTTAGGACTGCCTCTATTTCTACAACATATGTGTACAATTGTTCGTAGGTAAATAATGTTTCTCTAACAACACGAACAAAGTGATGTTTAAAGGACTTTACGGCCGCTTCCCAAAGTCCGCCGAAATGTGGGGAGCGAGGAGGAGAAAAATGCCAATTGATACCTTTCATAGCTAGGGTATCCCTTAATTTATTATTATGATTGTTAGAGTAGATTGAATTGTAAAGTTCTTTTAGTTGGTTTTTTACGCCAATAAAATTTGTTGCATTATAGGAAAATATATTTTTGCATAACCGTCTAGCCAAAAAACGTTTGATCGCTGACAAACAAGATCCTGTTGTGAGACTGCCAACAAGCTCTAAGTGTACCTTAAAAAAAGGGAGTTCTTTTTTATATTTTGGCCACATCGTAAATATTGATTGTGGAACTGACTCGTTCCAATCTAATTTGCATTTCCACAGCTCCTGTATGATTAATTTTGCTAAAATTATGACTGGTCCTAGCGAACCTAAAGGATCAAAAAGTTGTGAGACTTCCGCTAGTATTGTACGTTTTGTAACATTGGCTTGATTAGAAGAATTAAATGATATAGAATAAGTAATATTGTCATTGTCCTGATCCCAATATACACCTAGCGTTTTTTTACTAGAAGACGAATACCGTCCATTATTGATATCGCGTGTTGTATTCATTTGAAAATGCAGCTCACATGAGTTTTCTTCTTCAGATAAATGTTTATCGGAATTGCACTCTTCTAACTGCCAAAATTTCTCTAATTGCATTTGAATTGGTGAGGTTACAGAATGGCAATAAGTACCACTCACAGGGTGTGTATTTACCCTACCAGAAACGAGCCAACCTAATTTAGTTTTTTGTAAAATTGTTGTTTTATTGGGTAATCTTATTTGCCCTACACAAAATAATTTGTAAAATACATATTCACCTAACAAGAGATCAATTTCAGACGGTTTATGAAACTCTGGATCGGCTAAAGTTATATTTTTTGGAATTTTTAAACCTTTTCTGTCAACTTGCCTAGAAGGTAACTTTGCCGTGATAATTGGTAGTACCAGCAGTGTAACCTTTTCTTTGAAACTATCATTTCTAGCCTTAATAGATGTTTCAACGGAGTGCTTAACAATGCTTCGAGATTGTCCTAAACCTAAAGCTGGCAAATTTATGTTTTGCTTGGATTGATTTGCTAATTTTTCAGTTATAATATTTGACTGTGAACCAGCATTTAATAAAACCCTACATTCGTGTGGTTGATTTTGCGCGTCTAAAATAATAATGCGAGCTGTCGATAATAAAACCTCATTTGCCTGCTGTAGGTTCGTCAGAGTTATCAATTGTTATGTTTGAAGTTACTTGAGCTACCTTAGTAGATGTACTGGGTAAATTAAGAAGGGTATTGTGTCTACCTTGGCATTTCCTACAGGAACTGGATTTACACGAAAAGGTTTTGTGACCTGGTTTTAAACAGTTTATGCAAAGATTTGATCTTTTCGCTGATTCTATTCTTTCTTGAGTATTTAATTTTAAGAATGTGTCGCAGTTATATATATTATCATTTTTAGAACAAATTGAGCAAGAATTATTTACTTGAGTTGTGTTGTACGAATGCATGTTTCGTTTGTTAGTGTGATGCTGAGAATTATACTTGTTAGATGGAGATTGATTACTTTTTACGTTATTAATTACTTTTTTGAATAAGGGGACCGGCTCTGTATCACGAGAAATTTTGTTTAAAAATAATAAAAAACTTGAAAATATTGGTCTCTGATCTTCTTCAATAGAACGTTCCCATAATGTGCGTGTTTGTTTATCTAATTTAGCCGAAACAATATATATTAACATTTCATGCCATTCAACATCCTCGTTAGAGGACGTGATACGTCGATTGATGATATTCTCATGAACCTATCTTGACGCGTGACTGAGTTATGATGCACCAAAAAGACTCGACGAATCCCATAATGTGCGTGTTTGTTTATCTAATTTAGCCGAAACTATATATATTAACATTTCATGCCATTCAACCGGTTGTTCTAAAGCCTTTAGTGCATTAACGTACATTTCAGCCTGTTCTGATAAAGATCGTAGCGCAGCGTAAGAAGAATCCTTAGAAATTTCAGGCAATTCAAAAAGAGCGCGAAGATTACTGCAAATTATTTTTCGTGGATTGTTAAACCTTTTTTTAAGAAGTTTCCATGCAATTAAATAATTATCTTCAGATGCGTTAAGGGAGTTTACTACTGCAGCATCATCGCCTATTAGGTATGATTTTAAAAGGTGAAATTTATGTACAACCGGAATTGAATCACGATCATGAATCAAAGATTTGAATGTATCGTAAAAACTATGCCACTCAATGAAATCACCATTAAATTGTTTAATGTTTATTTTTGGAAGGATGGATTGCGATGAAAACGTATTTTGGCTAGTAGTTTCAGGACTATTTGCAATTGTACGATTTTGCCCAGTAAGGTTTAAATGATGAATTTGTTTTGCTATAGTAACTGAACATTCAAAATGAGGATTTTCTACCTCCTCTCTCTCGTTTTCATGATCTACGGCTTCGTCTAAACATTCTATTTGATTTTGAATTTCACACCACTCTATGCTTCTTCTAGTCTACCTTTACGGTTTTCTAACACAAAAAAATCTAAGCTTTCATGAGAATGTATATATGTATGAATGCGGGTAATTTGTCCCTTTTTAACACCACGTTGTTTGATAAGAACTTTAACTGATTCAGATGCCATTGTTAAGTACTATGTAAAGTATAAAATAAAGTATAAACAGAGGCTTGCAAGGAAATAAAAAATTGGAAAAGGATAGCGAATCAAAGTACTTACTTGAGTTCCTCGTTGAAAGTGGACGAATTTTGGTAATGGAATAGGACCTCTGATCCGTTGATTAAAATTGTACAATCGGCTGCGTCGAGGTATGCGATATTCAGACGATGAAAGTTGAGAAATTTACTGTTCCGCTGGCTGCTACTGATGTCCAAAACGGCTGCTTCGTAAAATTTCACTTGTATCGATGTAAAAAACCACTGATCCGGCTCGAATAAAAAATGTACAAACGATGTACGTTGCACGCCAAATTAATTTTATGCAACTAGTTAAATTGGATCGTGATTTCGATGAAGAATAAAAATTCACTGTTTTATTTGAAACATTTAATTGAACTTCTATTCTAATCACTAAAAACTAAACTTCAACGTCTAAATTAAAACTATCAAAATTCGTCCGACTATGGAAACTATTTTTGGGTGGTTACTGGAACAAAACTTACTTGTTTGAGAGATGAAATGTGAATGTCTAATTCTTAATGTACTATGAACTCTAACTATGAACAGGTAAACTGGTGAATATTATTGTAGCGGGGGCGAATAACTAGAAATTGAATATAATATAATACAGAATATGGAAAGCCCTATCATTAAATATGAGCACAATCGTCATACAACATTTCTTTCCAGTTTATAAGGGTTCTACGAATACCCAGGTAAAATGTAAATTGGTCCTGTTGTCACTAACTTAGACACTATTCAAAATTACAAATATGAATTTAAATTAAAAATATTTCATGTACACAAAAAAGAGAAAAACTTAGGACTTAACAATCGCAAAAAACGGTGTTGTACAGATTCGAGTTTTATGGATGACGTAATTCCATAAGGGGACCAAACGACACTGCCATATTCGAGGTGAGGGCGCACCATAGAATTAAACAAAGTTACAAAAGAATCTACATCTTCATCATTTTGCAATTTCGCCTCAACAAACCCCACATTTGATATGCTGTACAAAACGCGCATTGTCCTATCCAGTGCTTCCACAGACGTCTTGTTCGACATGGTAGCTTCGTCCAAGACTATTAATGAGCAGTCACGCATCAATTTTTCTGTATTGCTCTGTTTAGAAACACTACAGACGCTGTTATTATCATCGGTGGCGATTTTCACCGGGAGCTTGAATGTAGAGTGTCAGTGTTTTCGCGAAATCATCTTGAGCACATAACTTGAGGAATGCTGTCCATGTTGTGTCGCGCGGGTTATAAACGATTTCTTGTATATTGTTACCAGTGAAATATACTCTATGTCCATTTTTTCTAAATGAACTGCAAGGTGGACAATAGTGGGAGCCCGGTCGTGCACTTTGAATGATAAAATCCTCCATACTGCTTTAGAGCTGCAGATGTAACGTCCAGACTGATATTTTTCCACTTCATTTGATGATTGTATGCTGAAAGTGGCTTGATCGCTACCTTTATTAATGTATTTACTAACATATTGGATTGACTTTATTGAACTGCACAACTCTACGTTAATGTGGGCATCAAAAATTTTCAAAAGCAGCGGATTATAGGTAACGATCCATCGGTCATCAATATCATGATTTCGGACGGTGACACTTTTCCCACCCTGTTCTGGCGATCGTCGACGATATTTGGAATATCCGTCATCGCTAGTAGATGTTTGAGTTTGGAACGACTTCGGAAATGTTTTTCTGCATTTGGAATCTCGGATACATGCAGAATTAGGGTTTAAAATCCCGCAAGGGCCGTGTACCATGTGTTTCTTACGATGTCGAACAGGACAGTATCTTCTTCTTTAACCGGTATTTTAGCTGAAATAACACTGTCAATTTGATTTGATCTAATTTTGTTCACTAACCACACCAGCAGATGTACATGTGGCAAACCACGTTTCTGCCATTTTATAGTGTACATATGGTAGCGCGGCGGACCGAATATATGAGACTTGTTAATGAGGTGCAGGTACACCTGTACTTTTAAATGGAAGACTGTGTTAACTATATCGTATCTGTCTTGTGGAGTTAAATTGGAGTTAATATTTTCTTTAATTTCTGGCCAATTTAGGTTACATGTTGCAGTTATAAATAAATCGGGTTTACCGTAATGTCTGACATAAGCCATTGCGTCCTGCAATTTTTCATGTAAATATCGAGGCCCACCTGTGAATGATGAAGGTAGTATTTAGTCCAATGTCGTTGATGTGTTCATTCGCCTGTAAAGCATCCTGAAGGTGGACGTAATTTTCTGCTCTCAATTTAGTTTGATTATTACGGATGTAGACCAATCTTTCAGATTCTATTTTCTCATATTGATCGACCAAGTATTGGTTTGTTAACATTCCATATTTAAGCAAAGGGTTGAAATTGTTACGTCGTGTCATTTTACAGTAACAATAGTAGCTCATACATGACACTGTTTTACGCAGAGGAGCGCTTTCGGCTTCTTCCTCGGCACCTGCGTCGTCTTTTTCGCCTTCGACGGCGACTTGGGAGAGCTGCGGCGGCGGTAGCCGCCGACGTGTTCTTTTCGCTCACCCCGACAGCCTTCTTGCTCTTGGGCAGCGCCGACTGTCATTGCTCCCTTCTTCGCAGACGCGTCGACGGCGGAGACCTTCTTCGTGTTGGTGCCGCCGCCAGCCTTCTTGGCGACCGTTGTTGCGCTTCGCCCCTTCTACGGAGTCGCTTTCTTGGAGGCCTCGCCCTTGGCAGCGGCAGAATCGCCGGGCGCCATCGTCTCGAATGCGGCGGACGCGGCAGCGCGGTGGCGAGACCGACGAGCTTGAACGAGCCGGGAGCGCCTTTCAAGTACTTCTTGATGAACGGCGAGAGCCTCGCCGTGTCGACCTTGTAATTGGCACTCACGTACTTCTTGATGGCCTGCAGCGACGACCCTCCGCGCTCCTTCAGGCACTTTATGGCGTTGTTCACCATT
Source organism: Agrilus planipennis (assembly GCF_000699045.2). Lineage (NCBI taxonomy): Eukaryota > Metazoa > Arthropoda > Insecta > Coleoptera > Buprestidae > Agrilus > Agrilus planipennis. The sequence goes on along the minus strand of NW_020439138.1, from coordinate 117,354 downwards.
TCAGGCGTGGGCGGGTGCGACGGCTTGACCCTAGGAGCCTTCGCGTGCCGCCGCCGCCGTTCGCCTTCTTCGAACCGGGCGTCGCGGCGGCGGGCGACCCTGTCTCGGTCGACATGATGATTCGACGACTATTGCGATTACTTGTACTGGCGGTAGATTGCTCAGTAGCTAGGTATCTCAATTTGCGAACGTCGTACTGCTCTCTGCTTTTTTCTTTTCTGCCACTATTGGTTTTTTATTAATTCGTTCAATGAATTTGTCAATGTATCATTTGAATTTGTTGGTTTGTTTTACGTCGTTTTTGCGGCGAAGCTTCTATAAATTCTTATCCTGATTATTACTTTCGGTAGCCACCATAACCTCCACCGTAACATCAAGCTCACGTTCCTCTTCCATTTCACCATCTTCATTTAATTAGGCTGTGATTGAGACAATTTTGTCCATGTTCTACAAAAAAAAAATCAAACTAGGTAGTTTGTTTTATTACTTCAGATAATTGTTGTGTAAATTTTACGACTGAATGTTTTCAAGCAAATAAAACCATAAATAATTATTTATAAAATACTTACTCGCTTTCTGTTATTTGTGGCTTCAAAAATTGCATTGTCTTCATACCGCCATTTTTTGATATTTTTGACTTTTTTGTCGCTTTTTGTTTCCCGTCATTGTCGCGGCTTTCGGTAATAGCTTCTTTGAAGCGTCCATTTATTTTTACAAATTTATGCTGTAATAGTATACATACGTTAACAGAATATTACAAACTAATGGATATTTCATTTCTATTACTTAGGATCCGTATTTATTGCATTATCTTGATTTCCATATATTATACTTTATTACATTGTTATTGTAATATTTATGTTCTAACTCCTACTTCTAACTTCTTCGACACTCGTGTTACTGCACCAACAATATTAATTTTTCTTCATCCATAAATACCCTTCTACTACAAAATATCACTCACAATAAAAAAACTTTTACAACCTTCTCAACCGGCGCTGTGTCTGTTGATAAAGGATATTTATCAGTTTTTTAATAAACCCCACACAGCTTCATATAGGTTCGTTACTTTCTCAAGTCAACAATAGTAAAGCGTTTCTTAGAAGTACTTCAATGACCAGTGCGAAGTGTATACATATATTGTTCAAGTTAAACTTTAGTTAGAAAATACGCACATATACCCTTTGTTCATAGAGGAAGTTCGGAAATCACATACGGGATGAAGAATGTCAATTGGTGTATACAATTTTACTTTAATTAGTTAACCTACATAACAAAACTTTATAATATAGTAGTAGTAGTATACAGTAGTGATGTTCCGACTAGCCGAGAAAGCCGACTATCCGGCCAGTTTCGTAGTCAGCGACTATTCGGCAAACATCGCCGACTATCCCGCTTCTTACTTTGTATGTATTTCCCAATAGAGTGTATATAGGAGGAATTACACAAAATAAATACTTTGATTGTTTTTTTTTAACTCCATGTTTATTTATACAATCTGTCTTTAGGACAATAAGTACAATTTATAGTAATATTTACATAGCAACGAGAAAGACATAAAATTGAATGCTGACCAACGTAAGCATCCAATTTGATTACAAATTATTAAACATCAAAAGACTAAATTCAAAATATTACATGTAGATAGTTTGCATTTATCGTATTTGAAATATTTCAAATATTATGGTTGTTCAATCGAGTAGCACTTAAAGTTGTCGTTGATGAGATTTTTTGCTAACGGATCAGGATGAGTTAATAGTCTATTGTTGTATTTAATGATGTTCTTTTTTAATGACTATGTTAACCGTATGTAATCCGAGGCACTTGCAGATAATTTCATTGCCAACATACCAGGGAGCATGAAGTAAGCAGCGAAGAGTCTCTGATTGAAACCTTTCAAAAATATTGATGTTAGATTTTGAGGGTGTACAACAGATTTGTATTCCGTACATCCATACAGGTTTAATCACTGAGCGGTAGAGTTGGACATTGTTATCCAGGGTTAATTCTGATTTCCTGCCCAGTAACCAGTACATTTTTCGTATCTCAAGGCCAAGCTGTTTCCTTTTCGTCCATATGTGCTCTTTCCAAGTAAAGCGGCAGTCGAGTTGAATACAAAGGTATTTCACATGGTTTCTTTGGGAATTTCAATCTCTCCGTAGAAAATGGGAGGGCCTGTATCACGACGCAGAGTACCAGTCCTTGATAGAGTTTAAACGCTCTTGTATTACTTTTGAGACCTCGCTGGGTATTGCGTGTACAGCTATTATCGCAGTGTCATCAGCAAACGTAACATAGCAGTGGTAATTCTGGGAGCGGTGGGGATATCTGCAGTATACCAGTATACAGAAGGTACAGTGCTGGAGCTAGAACACTGCCTTGCGGAACTCCTGCTTCAATTGGAGTGAGTTATGAGAAAACATTTCGTACCTTATCTTGGAAATAGCGATCCGTTTCTCCAGCAGCAAGGCTAGCCTCCAAGAAGAAGCTTGGAGCCAGTAAAAGTTGATGCCATTGGTGACAGCAAAGTCGATAAGATCTGGAGTTTTGTTTGGGTCCGACGGCCAGTATGTGGGTTCTCCGGTTGAGATAATTGAATAATTATTAGCTTTGATGGACAAGTTTTTACCTTCGGGATTTGGCGTGGTCGATCTTGAACCCCACCATTGGTATTTGGCGTTGTAATCTCCTCCTGCCAGAAATCGTGGTCCCAGTTATTTAAAAAAATTGTTAAAATTTACTTGAGGAATATTGAATTTTGGAGGGCAGTAAGCAGCGGAAACTATTAGTGGGCCGTTTGTATCGCTGACTGTGTTTGAGTGTAAATAATCCTTTGAAAATTTCTCATTTTTGTAGTGTTCAAGTTCAGATTTGATGATAACAGCAGTTTCACCGTAAGCTTTCTTATCTGGATGATTGGTATTATAAACGGAGTATTTGGGAATTTTTAAATAGTTTTTATCGGTAAAGTGGGTTTCCGAAATCAACATGATATCTATGTTATTAGGCATAAGAAAAGGCTTTAGCTCCAAATGTCTTTGGGCTAGTCCGTTCGCGTTCCAGATCGCAATATTTAAAGGCATTTAATCTATTTTATTTTTGCTATAAGAGCCGTGATAAGATTTAGCATTTAGTTTGTTTGATAATATTTCGTTTGAGTTTAAAGCGTCGTCTATGCTAATATATGAGCTGCTGGTGTTTGTGTTTTGGGCGTTGTTTACGTTGGATTCATGGTTCTCGCGAGGCTGCCCCTGGTCGCTTGAACATAAGATATTCCCGGTGTAGTTGAATGTACGGTATAACTTACTTGCTTTGAAATAACAGTTGGTTCTGCTCCTTTGTGCCTGAGTTTTTTGTTGTACGGTGTTGTATGCAGTACAGCCCTTGTGGCTGGCTGGGTGGTTACCTTCGCAGTTTGCGCATTTTAAGCTGTCTTTCGTTGCACCTGATTTGATGTGACAGACTTTGGTCGGGTGGGATCCAGAGCATTTGACACACACAGCCTTTTTCTTGCAGTAATTTTTTGTGTGCCCGAATTCTTGGCAATTGAAGCACTGAACTATTTCCCTCCTCTTATGAGGCGGCTCGAAAGTTACTACCGTATTTAGTAGTCTGTTGACGTTGTACATGGTCTTATTATTTTCGTTTAGTTTAATTTCAACAAAAAAGAGGGGGTACGGCATTTTGGTTTCTCGCTGGTGAATATTTGAAATCCTGGTCACTGTGTGTTCTTTTATTGCCGATTTCAAGTCATTCGTATCCACGGACGGGTGCAGGTTTTTGAGGACAACTTTAAAATTTTTGTTTTGTTTTAGTTGGTACGTAAAAAATTCAGTCTTTCTTTTCTTTAGTTCTTCCACTAATAGTATGTATTTTTGCGGAGAAAAAAGTTGCCCTTTCACTTGGTTGTTAGCCAACGACTTGAGAGAGTAATTGTCACGGTCTATTGTATTCAGCAATTTTTGTAGCGGTCCGATGTCCTCTACTCCACTGACAAAAATGGGAGGGGGCTTCTTAACATCTTGAAGATCTTCAATCTTGTCGGAATTGGGATCGTTATCGCTTACATTTGTTCCCTGTAGAGCACTGAACTTATTAGTATCGACGAATGGTTTGTTTAGCCAGTAATCTGTTACTTTCACTTGTTTTTTTGTAATATCGCCTCGAGCCTGTTAGGAATAAGCCGCGAGTATAGAAACACTGAGGGCGGGGGAAACGCCCGTTCGCCTCAGAGGATCAAAGCAGATTGATTGTTAATTATCATTTTTATTTTAGATATATTGTCTTATCTTCATCAATAAACATTGATACATATTCTTATTTAAATTTAAAGAGTAGGAATTTTTGTAATTAACACACTTGAATTTGCGACTGGGAGGAATCGTCTGTGATCGAGCATTTGTTCATAGAACCTAACTGCTGCATTGGTGTAAAGCACGAGAAAGTGCACATGTGCCGGCAAGCATACGAGTTATGGAAATGTATCGATTCGCGTACCCGCGCCGAATATAGAACCATATAAGGAAAGGTGCGTCAGTACTGAGGCGGCAGCTTGTAGGGAAGGATCATTCTAGTTTTGATATATGTTCCTTAATTTTCATTATTGTCGTCGTATATTTCTTTTCTGTTTTGTTCTTTTTTTTGTTTACTTTTGTTTGTGCATTTAATACAAAAGTTACTTTTAACAATACGCATCTGTGTCTTTCACTGAAGTCTAATTCCTCGGCCACCCCTTGATAAAACATCTGGCGACCGTGACAGGACTTGGGATTAGTACGATCAACGAAAGGGAAAGCGTATTATTTGGAATATCATGACTGATAAGAAAGACGTAGAACAGATGAAGCAGAAAAGAAAATATTTGCGTATAACGTTTACTAGAGCCGTAACTACCGCAATGGAGAAGTTGGACAACGATCAGTCCAATGAAGCCGATTTTACAAAAGCTTACAAATTAGTAGAGAGTAAGCATATAGAGATGGATGAGCTCACGAATACCATTATGAAGACTCAAACATAGTCGGCGAGGATAAATTTCAGTTGCTACAGCAATCCATAGTACCAGGATCACCCGCAGAAGAGCTTGTTGATAGCTATCCACCAACAAGTGATAAATATCCACGTGTAATCAATAGTTTGAAACAACGATATAGCCGTGATGATCTACAGATAAAAGTTTATGTGAGACAGCTACTTCAACTAGTGCTTCAGAATGCAGTGTCCTCCGAAAAATTGCCATTATCTAGGTTGTACGACAAGATCGATTCTCAATTACGCACTTTAAGTACGCTCGGTGTAACCACAGATAAATGCGCGGTAACAATGTAAACGCACCGGATATGTCAAAAACGCGATTGACGAAGTTAATCGACTTTTTAAAGGCGGAAGTCGAAGGTGATCAAAGAATCTGTTTATCAGTCGAAGGCTTTACCCTGGCGGATAACGCGAATAAAGCAACGGGTGCCAATAAACCGAGAGTGAAGCAAGAAACGAAAGATGTAGCCACTGCTCGAAATTTGATCGCTGTGAAAAGTCGAGATAAATCGTGTGTGTTTTGCGAAAAAACAAATCATGAAAGTGCTAACTGTTTTAAAGCGAAGAAGATGTCACTTAGAGATAAAAAAGGTGTTGAAGAAAAAACGCGCGTATCAGCAATCTCCATGTAAGGTACCTGGGCCATATCCCTTTCCTTAAAAAAATACCACTGATTCGACGTCACTAAGTATTCGTGTTAGATAGTGTATGTGAACATAATGGAATAGGGTAGTTGTAACTCGCCCTGCGTTTCCGCCAGTCCACCATTATCAGTTCAACGGAAAAGTGAGTCGCCGTTTTAAATTTTCAATCGTAAGTTTTATGAATATTTCATATTACAAGTCGACGTCAGTGAGTATTCGTGTTAAATAGTGTATGTGAACATAATGGAATAGGGTAGTTGCAACTCGCCCTGCGTTCCCGCCAGTCCGCCATTTTCAGTTCAACGGAAAAGTGCGTCGCTGTTATAAATTTTCAATCGTAAGTTTTTATGAATTTCTTATATTATAATTAGACTGCAGGGAAAAGTATTTATTGTAATTTAGCTATTAGCAACCGTAGATGAAATACCCATGCATATTTTTTAACTTATTTATTTTAGTATCTTAGGTTATGGTAAATATAACAATATAAAAGGTGACTGAAAATATGGCCACCAATTGGCCATATTTTCCTTATGGGATTTTCTGTTGCTTCCTAGAAGAACTCTCCGAAGATGTCTGATAGATAAAAAATATGAAAAATTTTAATTGGAAAGAAAACCACTACTTAATGCTCAGGAAGAATAGGAGCTAGCATCTCGTATCATACTATTAAGCGATGTTGGATACCCTTTTACTCCATGTATACTTCGCATGTGCGTCAAAAAGTATTGTGAGCCAACAATATGATTTATTATATTATTATTTTCTAGTTATTAATGTTAAATTTTAAAATAATTTGTGCTTGATTTAATTAGTGTTATTTGTTAATTTTGTTAGTATTATGATTTTGTTAATTTTTTTTAGTATTTAATTTGTTCAAATTATACCAGTTTCAGATTCTAAAAATGTATTTTATTTAAAACATCGAAACCATTTGAAAATATAAATTGCCTACATGTTTAATTTATGTCGTTAATGTGATCACTTTACATGGCCATATTTAACTACACTATCGTAAATATGGCCACTTTCCCAGTTATTAAAAATTCATTATTTATGTTCAATTCTATTTACATGTTGATTTCTTTGTCCTATAATATGATACCTAGGTAAATACACTACTAAATAAAAAAGGATTAGTAAAAAATTAAAAATTTAAGCAATACCAGAAAATTGATGTCAAACCTTAAGGTGGCCGTATTCGACCCAGGTACCTTATGTAAATAGCAATGTAATCGAAGATTTATGGTCTCTGGACGTTTTAGAGATTAAAGATCCAATTGAGCATAAGACACAAAAAATACACGACGAAGAGGTGGAGGTGGTGTTCAGGCAGACGATAATAAAAAATGCGGAAGGCTGATATGAGGTGAAATTGCCGTGGCTCGAATCCCATCCTACGCTTGTGGATAGTAAACATTTAGTCATACAACGCTTGCAGGCCATGGTTAATAAATTGCCAAAAGCTGGCAAATACGAAGAAGATGGCACTATTTTCCCCGATTGGCTGAGAAAGAGGTTTATTGAGCGTGTGTCGGTGGAAGAAGAGAACTCTTAGGGTCATTATTGCCCCACCGCCCAGTATTCAAAGAAAATTCGACGACTACGACGAGGCCTGTGTACGATTCATCGGCAGAGGGAAAGAATTGTCCATCCCTCAACAACTGCTTAGAAAAGGGACTGAACATCATCGAGTTGGTAACCGATATTTTATTTAGAATAGGTAAAATAGGAGTAGCTTCGGACATAATGAAAGCGTTCTTACAAATTAGTGTGGACCTGGTAGACCGTAATTTTTTGCGATTTTCGGAGTATGCAGTAGTCCTTTTATCCTTGGCGCGACGATAAATTTACATTTATATAATTATTTGGATTCGTTAGCTAATGACGCGAGCAAGAGTAAAAATGTATGTATGTTTTTATGTGGATAATTGTGTTACTAGTCTAAATAGCGTTAACGAATTGAACGATTTTATTTCTACCGCAAAAACAGTGACGGACGCCAGTCAATTTGATTTACGCGGGTAGGAACACACCAAAGATGGCAATTCCCAGACATCCAGCATTGTACTTGGGATGCGGTGGGATAAAGAGACAGACTATTTATCGTTGAATACGACTAATTTGGGTAAGCTAGAAATCCCGAAAATAACGAAGAGAAATATTATTTCGGTATCTCATCGAATTTTTGGTATGGCTTCGCCCTAAAATTTCATTGCAGGAATAGTGGGCAACTAAATTATCGTGGGACGATAAATTAGCGACGAGACTAAGAAGAAATTTAATTATTGGGTTAATTAGTTGAGGCAGGTACCCGAAAAATGGCCTAATGGTGGTGCAACGGTCGATGAAATCGAGGTCAACGGGGAATTGAAAAAATCGAAAAATTTCTCGAAAAAATTGCAGAGCGCGATATTAATCAGTGTAAAAAGAATAAAGATCAGGTAGATGACAGTTTTTATAGTCCATGGTTTAGAGATTATTCAAAGATAGTTTGAGTTTTAGGTTTCATAAAAAGATTTTGTAATAATTGTAAAGATAAAGTAAATGCGAAGAAAGTAAATTTCTTGACAGTAACCGAGTATATTAACGCAGAAAATTTATTACTTAAATTCATTCAGAATTATCATTTTAAGGGATTACAAGATGAACGCATTATACATTTTTTACCTTTTATCGACGACAACAAACTTATACGAACAAAGACTAGATTGTTATATCGCGACGACACGCTCAATTTTAGATGTCCAATTATTTTACCAAGCAAAGAGAACATCATTAAATTAATGATTAGAGAAAAGCACGTAGCATTGAATCACGCGGGAGTGCAAATAACGATGAATGCACTTCGCGAAGAATTTTGGATTTTGCAAGGTAGGAAAACAATACGGTCGGCTCTTGAAAAGTGCATTGATTGTCGCAGGTACGATTCAAAAAATATTTCGGCACAATCATCTCCTTNATTAAAGAGAAACACGTAGCATTGAATCACGCCGGAGTGCAAATAACGATGAATGCACATCGCGAAGAATTTTGGATTTTGCAAGGTAGGAAAACAATACGGTCGGCTCTCGAAAAGTGCATTGATTCATCAGAGGTTCTGATGTAATGACGCTTCAATAACTTCCCGATGCGATCTGTGACTGTTTTATTATATGGTAGAGAGGCGAAACCTGCGGGTGTCTCCGGTGCAGTTCTCCTGCGATGAAGGGCACGTTTGATCTCCTGTAATGTGTAGTCTTTAGATTGAAGGGCTTGATCTAGATGGCGGAGTTCTTGATTTAAAGTAGAAGCTTCACAAACGCGATTAGCTCGATGAATAAGGGTTTTCAATATGACTCGCTTCTGCGCTGGGTGATGATTGAAGTCTTTATTGAGGTAACAATCAGTGTGTGTAGGATTGCGATACACAGTGTGGCCCAGGGATCCAACGGATTTTCTTCCTCTTTTCCCTTCTCTTCTTGCCTCAACAAGTAAAAAGTTTGCCAATTTATTTTCTATCTTTTTCATATATCCAAATTTCTGATTTTATTTTATTCATATTGTCATATTCGTATAATTGTTTCCCATTCGTCCTCTATATTTCTGAAACCAGCACGTTCCAAAAAGCTTCTTTTATCCTTCTTTCTGTGTCATTGTGTTTATGTATTCTTTTCCTACTTTCTCTTATAAATTACTCCCTAAGTATCTACCTTTAATACCCGTTTTTGTATTTAATATTACCCCACTATCTAAGTTATTTCCACTTTTATTATTCCTAATTTGATACTTAGTTATATATATATCTTTTTATTGTTCCGCACGTAGAATTTGTTTTGCGAAAGCGCGCGCTGTACGTAATTGGTTATAACATTTGGTTTCAAAAAGCAAATTAATTGAAACTAATTAGAAATGAAAGAGTATCATTTCCTTAATGTATTACATATTAGATAAAATTTTATAATTAATTCTAGGCTGTATGCTACTTGTTGTTTGCCTGTTCACTCTTATATTTAAACGCCAGATGGCGCCATTTTCTTGTATGCAGTTTTGGCTAAGTAATTAAAACGTTTATTAAGTTCAAACTCAAAGAACTCTTGTTTATTAACCTGATCTCAATAGGTTATGGGTCCAGGTCCACATTAATTAACAACTGAGAGTTTCTATCAATATAAAATGTCACTCGCAGACAGCATAGCTCAGCATATAGCTAAGGTAGAAAGTTTGGCTAAGCAACTTTAACAAAGTGGAGAAGTTATTATTGAAACTTCAATCATAACTAAAATTTTGAGTACACTACCTCCCAAGTACAGATCTTTTCGCCAGGCTTGGATGGCGCTTGATCGGATGAATGAAACTGTAATTAATCTGACAGCTCGTTAGACAGATTAGGAGGTTAGTTTGAATATAGAAAAAGATAATGAAACTGCTTTAATAGTGGCAAAAGAACGTATGAAAAAGAAAACTGTTCCAATAAAGAAAACAAACAAGGAATTAAATGAAAAGTTAAATGAAGGGTCAAATGATATGTCACATCGCTTTATATTGTAATGTTCGTGGGTTTAACGAAATATAACTTCTAAGACGAAAACTATTTATTTACACTAATTATTATTATCACTATTCACTGCTCTATTTATTTCATTGCTATCACTGTAAATGACGGTAGGATACACGCGTTTACAAATACGGCGCACATGAAGAAAGGCGCCACCGCCTAGTTGGCGAATCGATAAGTCCGATCTGCAAAAATTGGCGGACGAATATAATAAACACGTTCGCGCATTAAAAATTTAGGTGAACAAACTGAAATGTAGAGTACATTAATACTGCATTTAATTTACTCAAAATTAGACAAATTCACAGAAGGAATGGAATAAAGAATCTTCAAAGTCAGACGATGTAAAAATTGACGATTGAATAAAATTTCTAAATGAAACGTGTCATTTTCTAGAAACAATCGAATGAAGCAATAAATCAAATATCAAAAATCCCTCTTCAAAATAAACTTGAAAGATTTTGGAGAATCGAAGAAATTAGTTTGCCTAACTTAAGAAGCAAACAAGATATAAAATGTGAACACATTTTAAAAGAAACACAGACAGAAAATCAAACCGGACATTTCGTGGTTACCTCAACAATGGTATATCCAGTGCCAGACTTAGGAAATTCTAGTGATCATGCTATAAATAAATTTTTATCATTAGAGCGAAAATTAGAAAGGAATTCTGATTTAAAGACAATTTCATGAATTTATATTGGAATATAATAGTCTAGGCCACATGAATAAAATTGACGACGCAGCCATAACATACAACAACTAATATATTACTTATCATCATGGAGTTATCCGCGAAGATAAGTTGACAACAAAACTTAGAGTAGTTTTCAACGGGTCTTTTGGAACTAGCAATGGATCATCTCTCAATGACATTTTACTGGTTAGTCCTCAGTTGCAAGATGATTTATTCAGTATTATCGTTCGATTTAGAAAACACGAATATGTCATGATAGCAGATGTAGGAAAAATGTACAGAATGGTAGAAATTAATCCAGCTCGGAGAGATTTACAACGCATTATTTCGCGGTTCGGCTAACTCATTATCGACTCAATACCGTAACTTATGGAACAGCACCGACAAGCTATTTAGCTATCCGACGTTTACATGTAAATACTGTCCTTAACGATTTTTATGTTGATAACTTAATAACAGGTTCAAGCTCAACAGAACATGCAATTAAATTAAGAAAGGATATCTCAAATATACTAAATAGATAGGGATTTAAATTACGCAAGTGGGCGTCAAACGATCCTGCAACTTTATCAACAACTTCCAATCTCGATAGGCACTTGCAATATTTCATAACTGACAGTAATAATCACAAAACTTTAGGAATAGAATGGCATTCTGATACTGACACTTTAAAATTTATAACAAATTCTTTCGAAACCAAAAATGACAAGATAACAAAGAGCTATTCTTTCTACAATTTCTCAAATTTTCGAACCCATGGAATTGGTAGGTCCAGTGACAATTAAAGCTAAAATATTGTTGCAACGTTTATGGCAATCTAAAATATGTTGGTATGACCCAGTTCCAGCTTTATTAGAAGAAAAATTCGAGCATTTTAAAACTCAGTTTCCACTTCTCGATAATATTTCAATTCCCAGACATTCAATTATATCAAATCACATTTGTGTCGAAATGCATAGTTTTTGTGATTGCAGTTATTTACTTTCCCGCGATTCACTTAACAACCGCTCAGTAAATTTGATTTGTGCAAAGTCCTACGTAGCACCCCTCAAGGTTTTATCTTTACCTCGCTTGGAACTTTTGGGAGCTATTTTGCTGGCGCAATTAGCCGAGAAGGCAGAAAGGTCTCTTAAGGTAGATCTTTACGATAAAACATTTTGGTGTGATTCCAGTATTGTCTTACACTGGTTGCATTCTGAAGCCACCAACTGGCAAGTTTTTGTTGCTAATCGCGTATCCGAAATACAATGTTTAACCAATGTCATATCTAGAGGCTCAGACCCTGAACAAACATTAAATTGTGCTTTGTGGTGGTCAGGCCATGCAGGTCGTAAATTCATGGCCAAAACAAATGTCAAGATTCAGCTAGATAATATTCTCGAAAAGCGGAGAAATACTTTCTGTTTATTAACTTCAAAGTGCACAAAAAACGAGTTTGATTTAATCACACGATATTCGTCATTTTTAAAGCTACAACGAGTTGTCGCTTATTGCCTTCGATTCGCGCATAACTGCCTTTATAAAGAAGCCAGGAATTCAAATTTTTTAATACCCGAACTAAACAAGGCTTTAATAGTAATTATAAAAATGGTTCAGTCTCAGAAATTTTACAACGAAATTAAAATTTTATATGCTGGAAAATCTGTTTCACCTTCAAGTAAATTGTCAACCTTAAATCCCTTTATGGATAAAAATGAAACAATTCGAGTTGCTGGTAAAATTGCACGGGCTGCAATTAGTTATGATGCCAAATTTCCTATCGTTCTACCATCTAGTAATCACTTAACAAACCTTTTAACTGAGCACGAACACAAACTTAATCTTAGGTGTGCAAGCAGATGTGCAAACAACATTGGCTTGACTGAGACGTTGCGTCGCGTGCTTTAAATCCAAGCCGATAAGTACCTACAACTCAGCAAATGGCTAATTTACCGGAAAACCGCCTTACACCTGCTAGACTCTTTCTCGTGTGCGGAACCGATTTTGGAGACCCTTTTTTTATAATGGATGACAAAATTCAAAACAGAAAAATAATCAAGGCTTATTTATACGTTTTTGTCTGTTTTTCTTCCAAAGCCGTATATTTCGAATTGGTTGGAGACTTATGGCACTAACTATATTGGAGCTAATAATGAATTATCTTAAATATACTCCAAGTTATCTAATTTGTCTAAGAATCCCGACTATATCCATTATTTTCAACAAAATCACATTAAATGGCATTTTTCACCTGCCCGATCGCTTCATTTTGGAGGATTGTATGAGGCAGCAATAAAATCCGCAAATTTTATCTTGAAAGAAAATTAGGTAATGCAAACTTCACATGTGAAGAGCTATACTCTGTTGTGGTGCAAGCCGAGTCAGTTCTCAACTCGCGACCTTTGGTACCTCTTTCCCCTGAACCGAAACATCTCATAGCCCTTACCCCAGGTCACCTTATCCTCAGCGACTCGTTAACTGCCGCTCGTCAGTTAGATATTGCAACTAACCAGTTAACCCTTTGACTCATTACGAGAGATTGCAACACATGTTCCAGCATTTCTGGCAGAGAGGGAAGCACGAAAATGGAAGTCCAAGCTTTCCAATTACCAAAAACAGTCAGGTTGTTTAGTATTAATTAAGGACGAAAACACTCTACATTAAAGTGGCCACTTGGACGAGTCGACAGCATTTTCCCGGAAAAGATGGACTCGTCCGAGTTGTGAATGTTAAGACTAATAGTGGCGTTTTTAAACGTGCAAAAACATAAATATGCCCCTTACCAATTAGCGACAGTGTAATATCTTAAGGTTGAAGAAATAAACAGAGGGTTTGCTGCTTAGTGGTTTATTATAAATTAAACATTAATATATGAATCCGGCACACTAGCATCATTGTCGTTCCCCCACCGTGAGGCGTACTACACGTACAATGTACTCTCTCCTACTTAATCTTAACCTACCGCCTTTATGACTGCTACATAAGTTACATATGCTAATAAGATTTCACTTTTTGTTAATTGCACGTCGAGCTGATCTTCTTAGCTGAGGGTCTGTGTCGATGGTAGTGTCTGGAACGCTTGAAAGTTTCAACTGATCTAAATGGCGCTTTACAATCGATCCGGTTTCTAACTTTACTAAATAAGTTACAGAACCCAATTTTCTTTCAATGACAGCCTTCACCAATGGAGGAGAGTTCACGCTAAAATTCATTGCCCATACTGTTTGATCATTTTCAAATACTGCTCGTCTCTTCCCCCTTGAGTTAATGGCCTGTCGTTCCGTTCTTAATTTTTGAATAATTTTGATATCTGGTCGTAGTAAATCGAACTTCGATCCTACCTCTCTTCCTAGCATTAATTTACATGGTGTTTCATTCGTAGTACAATGTTTTGTTGTTCTATATGAAAATAGAATCATGTCTATCGCTGTTTGTACAGATTTCCCCTTTTTTAATAGTATTTTCAATTTTCTTTTAAAAGTTTTAACAAAATTTTCTGCGGCTCCATTTGTTGCCGGATGTTTAACTGGTGAAAAAGTCTGTTTTATTCCTAATTTTTTTAAAAAATACTTAAATTCTTTGCTAGTATATTGCGGGCCATTGTCGCTAACTACATGAAGTGGCAAACCAAACCTCGCAAATAAATTTTGAAATACTTCAATAGTTTTTAATGCAGAAGTACTTTTCATCCAAAAAATTTCTGGCCATTTGGTTCTGGCATCAAGTAATAAAATAAAATTGTGGCCCTTATAAGGACCAATGAAATCAGTGTGAATCCGTTGCCACGCCTTTTCTGGCCAATTCCATGAATTCAAACTGCTTTTCACGGAATTATCACTCACTTCTATGCAGTCGCGACAAGAGCGCGCTAAATTTTCAATTTCTTTATCAACATTTGGCCACCAAAAAAATGATCTAGCTATCGATTTCATTTTTACGATTCCTGAATGTGTATCATGCAATTCATTTAAAATAGTTCCCCTCAGTTTTTGTGGAACTACGACACGATAGCCCCACATAATACAATCTTGTTCTACTGTTAACTCATCCTTTTTAGTTAAAAATTTCTTAAGTTCAACGGGAATAATTTTTTTGTTTGGCCAACCATTTTTTAAGTACATGATTACTTTTGATAGTTCTATATCTTTTCGAGTTTCTTTAGCAATTAAATTGTGATCTAAACAAGAAAATGATGTATCCTCGACATAGTTTAAATAAGTATATTCGTCAGTTTCTTTATTTTTGACCTTTTTTGTTTTATTTGGTGCAGGTAAACGCGATAATGCGTCTGCACAATTATTTTTTGATTTTATATACTTAATATTGTATTTAAAAGCATTTAAAAAATCAGCATATCTTTGAAGTCGTCGCGCAGCCATGATAGGAATTCCTTTATTATTGCCAAAAATTCTTACTAATGATTGATGGTCGGTTCGCAATTCAAACTCCTTCATGTATAAATAGTCGTAAAATTTGGTTATTCCAAAAATGATTGCGCGAGCTTCTTTATCAATTGTTGCATAATTTTTCTCACTTGGCGATAACGACTTTGAAGCATATGCAATAGGTCGGTCCCCTTGAGGTGTCTCGTGCGCGAGTATTGCTGAAAGCCCGTAATCTGAAGCGTCACATGTTAATATTAATTTTTTTTCCGGGTCAAAATTTATTAAAACTTCGGCTGATTTCAAATCATCTTTCGCTATTTGAAATGCTTTTTGACATGCTTCCGTCCAACAAAACTTATCTTTCTTTAAACATTTATATAAAGGTTGAAATTTACTTGCCCGATCTTTAATAAATATATCATAATGATTTATCATGCCCAAAAAGGCCTGCAATTCTTTCACGTTTGTTGCTGCAGGAGCTTTGTCTCGGTTTTCTCTTTTAACGTATGTACGCCAGTTTCATCTATACCAAATCCTAAATATTTTATTTTTTTACATAGGAATTCACATTTAGATTTTTTTAACTTAAGTCCACATTCTTTAAGTTTATTTAAAACTTTTTCGGTATTTTTGACACATTCTTCTAATGTTTTTCCCTTTACTACGATATCATCTAGAAAAATAGTCACTTCAGGCATTGCTGCAAAAATTTGTTCCATCTGATCTTGAAAAAACCCCGGTGCCGAAGCAATGCCGTATGGCAGAGAATTCTGTTGGTTTATTTAAAACTTTTTCGGTATTTTTGACACATTCTTCTAATATTTTTCCCTTTACTGCGATATCATCTAGAAAAATAGTCACCTCAGGCATTGCTGCAAAACTTTGTTCCATCTGATCTTGGAAATACCCCGGTGCCGAAGCAATGCCGTATGGCAAAGAAGTCTGTTGGTATAAACCTTTGTGCGTGCTTAAAACTAAATATTTTTTTGAATCTTCACTTAGTTGCACCTGTGCATAAGCTTCTTTTAAATCGATGTTTGAAAAATAAACACCACCTTGTAAAATCGCTATTAAATGTTCAATTCGAGGTAGTGGGTGTCGCTCAACCAATATATTCTTATTTACCGTAATTTTATAATCCCCACAAATCCTTATTGACCCATCGGGTTTAACTATTGGAACTATTGGTGTGCCCCACTCACTTGCCTAGATTGGAGTTAATATTCCATCTTTGACTAGTCTATCAATTTCTTTTGAAACTTTTTCTTTTAATGCAAACGGAATGCTTCTAGCTTTACAAAAAATTGGTACAGTATTATCACGCAATCTAATAATAAATTTTGATTTATTATAAACACCTCCTTCAGCGGAAAATAACTCATGGAATTTTTCAAAAATTCTATCTCTTTTATCAACTAAAATACCTTCATTCTTATCAAGGTCTTTGACGTTTAATTTTAAACATTTATTTGATCGCTCTGCCTTTATATCATTATTTTCTGACTGTACTATTTTTAATGGCCATAAGTTTAATTTGTGCAACCAATCGCAGCCCATGAGTGGTTTTCTTACTTTCCCTACCACGTACAATTCGGTTATCGCCCCATAACTTATTTTAACATTTTTTAAAATTCCTATTGGTTTACTCGTTTCACCTCCATAATAGTTCAGTACAATTCGGGTAGCTTGCAATTTGAATCTATGAAAATATTTATTGTAATCAATTTCACTAATTATGGAAATAGTTGATCCTCCATCAACTTCCATTTTAAAATTTTTACCGTAAATTTGAACTCTTAGGTACTGCGGATCAATTTTAATTTTGTGTCAATTTTAATTTTGACAACGTAGTTTCGAAATCAGCAGAATCTTGATCGCCTTCGCCTATCCGAATCGCATACACTTATATTGCCTTCAGTCTTTGTTTAATATTTTTCACCGGACGAACTTTGTCCTTATTTCGCGATCTGCAAACGTTGCTCAAATGTCCTACCTTACCACAGTTGTTGCACGCTTTTCCACGATGCCAGCAGTTTTCTCTCCGGTGATTTTGCCTACAGCAAGAAGTACACATCATTGAACCTCCTTCTTTTTTTGATGATCCACTGTTTCTTCAATTGTATTTTTGCCCATTTTTCCCTTAACGTCCTTTATAGTGTAATTGTACACGGTGGTTCTCGTATTCTTCCGTTTAGCCGCCGTTTTGATAACACCTTCCCAATCTAATTTTTCATTTTTAAATAATGCTATTTTAATTTGTTTACTTCGAACTACGGTGATGAATTGATTTCGCAAAGCTTCTTCTTCATTTTAAAAACTTTTTTGGCTAAGATGCGCAGCTCTGATGTTTTCATCATTTTTTTGCATCCTTTCTCGAAATTGTTGTCTAAGCACCGTTTCATTAATTTTCGGTTTTATATAATCTCCCATTTTTGTTTGAATTTCTTCAAGAGTTAATTCCACTGGTTTCTTAGGTGCACACACTCTTTTAATTACTAAATAAGTGTCTGCGTCGACTTTCGTCAGGAATATGGCTTTCTTTTTCTTTTCAACTCTTATATCATTAGCTTCAAAATAGAGTTCGATTCGCTCTAGGAATTCTTCCCAGTTATCAGTGTTTATTTTGAAATCTAACTTAGCTGCGTATTTCATATTTGCTTTTTCCGAATTACGGTTGAGTGACCCTTCTTCGAGCTCTTGTTTACATTTACACTGTCGCAGAATTTCTCTAAACGCTCGCCTTAAGTCTTCTGTAGTCAATACTTCTAGGAATTCATTTAACTTGTAGCTTTTCACTATTTCAATTAAATCAGTTTTAATCACCGTCTCTGCAAAACTTATTTTTCCTTTTCTTAAGGCTTTTTTCAACTCATCCAAGGAAAAAATATTCAGTACTTGGACTTTGTCAAAAAGGCAGAGAAATTCAATTAATTCTTTCTTTGAAACTGTGTGCACCCACGCTGTATTTTTGCCTTTTACTATTTCTGGTATAATATTATCACTCATTAATGCACTAAAACTGTCACTTTAGNGACCGATTTCCCATTCCCCGAATTGACGAAATTTTGGATTTACTAGGTAGAGCAAAATATTTTACTGTAATTGACTTAGCGTCCAGCTTCCATCAAATTGAAATGGATCAGGCTGATATTGAGAAAACTGCCTTCAGCACTGAGACCGGACATTTCGAATTTTTACGTATGCCCTTCGGGTTGAGAAATTCTCCTTCAACATTCCAACGTGTAATGAATTACATTTTTCAAGGTTTAATTAACGACGAAGTTTTAATCTATATGGATGATATTTTGATTTTCAGCAATTCTCTCCAGGAACATTATGAAAAATTGTCAAAAGTATTCGATAGGTTACGAAACTCAAATTTGAAAATAGAACCCAGTAAATACTACTTTCTACAAAAAGAAGTTCAATTTTTAGGTCATATTTTAACTGATTCTGGCATTAAACCTGACCCACAAAAGTTAGAAGCTATAGAGAAATTTCCGGAACCTCGTAACAAAAAAGAATTGAAGTCATTCCTTGGTTTGCTCGGGTTTTACCGTATGTCCAACTTTGGAAATCTCACAAAGCTTTTAACAACCCTACTTAAGAGAAATACTAAATTTGATTTCAACCTAGAATGTGAAGCCTGTTTTCAGAAATGTAAAACTATTATCACATCTAATACCATTCTAGCGTATCCCAATTCTGAAAAGCCCTTCACATTGACATGCGACGCTTCTAATTTCGCTGTCGGTGCTGTGCTGTCCCAGGATGATAGACCTATAGCTTTTGCGTCAAGAACACTGAACGAAACTGAGATTAATTATACCACAATAGAAAAAGAATTGCTATCAATGGTTTATGCCACGAACATTTTCAGACCATATTTGTTTGGAAAAAAGTTTTTTATTAATATAGACCACAGACCACTTGTGTGGTTAATGAGCTTAAAAGATCCAAATTATAAACTCGCAAGATGGAGAATTAAATTAACTGAATACGACTTTGAAATCAAGTATATCCCGGGAAAGAGTAAAAACGTTGCGGACGCACTATCACGAGTGAAAATTAACACCTTAACAGCTACCTACCAAGACTTTATAGAAAATAATGAATGTTTAGATCTCAAAACAATCAAATATTCAAATGATCGATTATTTTTCCCAAAACATAAAAGCATTTTGTATTTTTATGACGATATTGACGACATTATATTAAGTAATGTGCGGATTTTCAAAGACAAATTTAATATTGAAGAAACTGACAGTATAAGTTCAGATGGTTTATTTCGTAATCAAGAAAACAATCAATTTGTAAAATTTGTCAAAATTAACGAATTAGATTTAGAACAAACATTTCAATCATTATCAGCATTACAATTAAACGGTTTTGATTTTTATATGAACAGAGTATCAAATGTAAACATATTAAAAATGTTAAATTACCTTTTCCCAAACATTTCATTTACAGTATGTTTAAATAAAGTTAAAGTACCTGAGAAATGTAAAGCTAATAGTATTATAAAAAAAGTTCATACCGAATATGACAATTTTCATAAAGGCATTCAAGAAACATAACAAAATTCGACGTTCCTTCTATTGGAAAAACATGGTTGCCGATGTAACCCCTCTTTTATAAAAAACTGCAAAATTTGTCAACGATCTAAGATCGATAGACGAAATAACCAGTACCCTTTAAATATAGTAGAACCCCCCTTAAAGCCTTTTGATAGAATTTCTATGGATTTATTAATCATAAATAAAACTTTTATCTTGACTGTTATAGACAATTTAACAAAATATGCTCAGGCTTATTTGCTTAAAAACAAAACTGCTAAGACTATAGTAAACAAGTTAAAAATTTACATTCAGCACTACCAAATACCCAAAGAGTTGTAGGTAGATAATGGCACTGAATTTGTGAACAGTCAGTTACGTAGTTTTTGTAGCAAATTTCATATCAATCTACGAATATGCTCAGTAGAACATTCAGAATCCATGGGAATTATAGAACGACTACACGGCACAATTACAGATACAATACGTTGTTATATGAACGAAGTAGAACATCCTAAGTTAAATGATGCACTGCTCATTGCTATAAATTCATACAATAAATCAAAACAAACCTCTCTAGACTCACCACCCAGTGAAATTTTGTTTCCCCATTGTAGCATCTTTGATCCTTTACAAACTAAGCAAGTTACAGATAATGAAATTAAACGAGTAAGGGCAAGACAGCTTGATCTGAGAAATAAAGCAAAAACTCATAAAGACAAAAAAACACGTAACCGTGTTTACCCCGAATTTAATGTCGGACAGATGGTCTTAATAAAAAGAAAAGCTAATGTTAATAAGTTGGAACA
Source organism: Agrilus planipennis (assembly GCF_000699045.2). Classification (NCBI taxonomy): domain Eukaryota; kingdom Metazoa; phylum Arthropoda; class Insecta; order Coleoptera; family Buprestidae; genus Agrilus; species Agrilus planipennis. The sequence continues at coordinate 96,713 of NW_020439138.1, read as the reverse complement.
ATATTCTGGACCATTTAAAATAATCGAAATTAATAACAAACATAAAACTGCTTCTGTCCAGCAAATGAATAAAATTTCAAAATTTCATTTTAATCAAATCAAGCCGCTTCTAATTGATAGTCCTTTGCAAAATTAAGACACTTCATTCGGTTTGTCGGGCTTCTCATTGCGACTTTCGTTACTGATGGAGCTCTGCTAACCCAAGAATACCGATAATACCGAGATGGACGCATAAAATTCCTGAATTGGCTCGCTAAAATCTCAATTTAATGGGCTTCCGCACTACACTGGTACTGGACTACGTGGCATGGAACCTGAAGAATTTTCCACCCTATGGAAAATTCCTTTTTGGAAAGGGAGGTGTTACATGTCGCACAGTGCAAACATTTACGTGTGTGTGTGTCACTTGTTTAGTATACGTCAATAATTATCAAATTTATAACTTCCAGTGACTGTCGATCAAACAATTATTTGTGTCGCGAATTCGTTGAACATAAACACTTTTTCGCAACCAGATTTTTGCACTTAATCATAACCACATTAACATTTAGAATTAAGTCAACTTTTGCCAAGTCTAGACNACGACTTTGAAGCGTATGTAATAGGTCGGTCCCCTCGAGGTGTCTCATGGGCGAGTATTGCTGAAAGCCCGGGTCAAAATTTATTAAAACTTCGGCTGATTTTAAAGCTATTTGAAATGCTTTTTGACATGCTTCCATCCAACAAAGCTTATCTTTCTTTAAACATTTATATAAAAGTTGAAATGTACTTGCCCGATCTTTAATAAATATATCATAATGATTTATCATGCCCAAAAAGGCCTGCAATTCTTTCACGTTATCATCTAGAAAAATAGTCACTTCAGGCATTGCTGCAAAAATTTGTTCCATCTGATCTTGGAAAAACCCCGGTGCCGAAGCAATGCCGTATGGCAGAGAATTCTGTTGGTATAAACCTTTGTGCGTGCTTAAAACTAGATATTTTTTTGAATCTTCACTTAGTTGCACCTGTGCATAAGCTTCTTTTAAATCGATTTTTGAAAAATAAACACCACCTTGTAAATTCGCTATTAAATGTTCAATTCGAGGTAGTGGGTGTCGCTCAACCAATATATTCTTATTTACTGTAATTTTATAATCCCCGCAAATCCTTATTGACCCATCGGGTTTAACTATTGGAACTATTGGTGTGCCCCACTCACTTACCTCGATTGGAGTTAATATTCCATCTTTAACTAATCTATCAATTTCTTTTGAAACTTTATCTTTTAATGCAAACGGAATGCTTCTAGCTTTACAAAAAATTGGTATAGTATTATCACGCATTCTAATAATAAATTTTGACTTATTATAAACACCTCTTTCAGCGGAAAATAACTCATGGAATTTTTTAAAAATTCTATCTCTTTTATCAACTAAAATACCTTCATTCTTATCAAGGTCTTTGACGTTTAATTTTAAACATTTATTTGATCGCTCTGCCTTTATATCATTATTTTCTGACTGTACTATTTTTAATGGCCATAAGTTTAATTTGTGCAACCAATCGCAGCCCATGAGTGGTTTTCTTACTTTCCCTACCACGTACAATTCGGTTATCGCCCCATAACTTATTTTAACATTTTTTAAAATTCCTATTGGTTTACTCGTTTCACCTCCATAATAGTTCAGTACAATTCGGGTAGCTTGCAATTTGAATCTATGAAAATATTTATTGTAATCAATTTCACTAATTATGGAAATAGTTGATCCTCCATCAACTTCCATTTTAAAATTTTTACCGTAAATTTGAACTCTTAGGTACTGCGGATCAATTTTAATTTTGTGTCAATTTTAATTTTGACAACGTAGTTTCGAAATCAGCAGAATCTTGATCGCCTTCGCCTATCCGAATCGCATACACTTATATTGCCTTCAGTCTTTGTTTAATATTTTTCACCGGACGAACTTTGTCCTTATTTCGCGATCTGCAAACGTTGCTCAAATGTCCTACCTTACCACAGTTGTTGCACGCTTTTCCACGATGCCAGCAGTTTTCTCTCCGGTGATTTTGCCTACAGCAAGAAGTACACATCATTGAACCTCCTTCTTTTTTTGATGATCCACTGTTTCTTCAATTGTATTTTTGCCCATTTTTCCCTTAACGTCCTTTATAGTGTAATTGTACACGGTGGTTCTCGTATTCTTCCGTTTAGCCGCCGTTTTGATAACACCTTCCCAATCTAATTTTTCATTTTTAAATAATGCTATTTTAATTTGTTTACTTCGAACTACGGTGATGAATTGATTTCGCAAAGCTTCTTCTTCATTTTAAAAACTTTTTTGGCTAAGATGCGCAGCTCTGATGTTTTCATCATTTTTTTGCATCCTTTCTCGAAATTGTTGTCTAAGCACCGTTTCATTAATTTTTGGTTTTATATAATCTCCCATTTTTGTTTGAATTTCTTCAAGAGTTAATTCCACTGGTTTCTTAGGTGCACACACTCTTTTAATTACTAAATAAGTGTCTGCGTCGACTTTCGTCAGGAATATGGCTTTCTTTTTCTTTTCAACTCTTATATCATTAGCTTCAAAATAGAGTTCGATTCGCTCTAGGAATTCTTCCCAGTTATCAGTGTTTATTTTGAAATCTAACTTAGCTGCGTATTTCATATTTGCTTTTTCCGAATTACGGTTGAGTGACCCTTCTTCGAGCTCTTGTTTACATTTACACTGTCGCAGAATTTCTCTAAACGCTCGCCTTAAGTCTTCTGTAGTCAATACTTCTAGGAATTCATTTAACTTGTAGCTTTTCACTATTTCAATTAAATCAGTTTTAATCACCGTCTCTGCAAAACTTATTTTTCCTTTTCTTAAGGCTTTTTTCAACTCATCCAAGGAAAAAATATTTAGCACTTGGACCTTGTCAAAAATGCAGAGAAATTCAATTAATTCTTTCTTTAAAACTGTGTGCACCCACGTTGTATTTTTGCCTTTTACTATTTCTGGTATAATATTATCACTCATTAATGCACTAAAACTGTCACTTTAGGCTGCTTCTTCTTTTTTTTTCTGTACTGTTACCTAACTTTTCCATTTAATTTACAATATTTAAGTATTTTGAAGCAATGTTTATTTTCTTTGTTTATACGAAGTTGCTTTTTATTTTTTATTGAAAGCTAGACCTTTCAAGGCGAGCGGTATGTTAGAGTAGATTTCTATTTTTATTTAATATTGTTTGTCATGCCACTACTTGCAAAAGGGCTACTTTATCGAGTTCATGTGGGAGTAATAGGGTGACCGCCTATTGTCGATCTCACTTTTTTGTCTTGTTGCCATCACGCATGGCTTACTGTATGTACAAATATGTTTCTCTACTTACAATAAATTTACTAAATTTATTGTGTTAATGTTGGAATCATTCTATCCCGAAAAGAAACAATTAAATATGGTCCTTGGAATAGAATCATTACCATACTAACATACATGATATGGATCCGTTCACCCCAGGAGACACGCTCTTAGTAATAGTGCTCTTGAGTTTTCCGCAAAATTGACCCCTCGCCGTGATGGTCCTTACCGTATTTCTGATCGTGTTTCTGCAACTACCTATACGATATCGTCTCTTGACGAAAACCCTGGAAAAGTATCATGTGTCAGCATTGACACCTTTCATGAAAGATGAAGGCAACGTTCTCTCTAACGCCATAAATCCCATCCGTCGACGAGGAAGACCTAGGAAGGTTTCACTTATCAAAGATGAATCCCACTCCGATTTTGTTACCAAGAATCGAGTAATACTGTTCCCAACATGCCACCCGTTCCCGAAGTAGGAGAAGAATCCCGCTTTGATGACGGAATGCATTCCATACGCCATAGTGAATGCATCCGAACACGTTCTCACCATTGGTATGGGACCTCATCTTAAACGTAACAACATTTCTATGTTCCAGACTATTTCACCGGAAGACATAAGGTGAAATCTACAGAAGGGGACTATAGTGGCCCTTATTTGAGTTTACTGTCACGGTAGGATCTATTCAATGTAAGTCGTCCCAACCCGGCTTTTTGAGAGAACACACCGGTATGGTTTAACCCAGCAAAAAGGTGCACAGTAAGATGTACTTCTATTATTTTTTTTATTTTATTAAACCTTACCTATATGTGTTTAAATCCTAAATTAAATGTCAAGACGGTTCATGGAGTCCGGCATTTAATTAATTGTACTACGAAAGTGGTTATGATTGGCAGGAGGGATTAGTCGAGAAAGTTAACAACTAAATTAACTTAAATATACACAAAAAAATCATTCATATAATAGGGAACATTTATACGTGTGTATATAATATACACTTCAAACTGTACAAATATATTTATTCGTATATACGGGGTGTAACATAAATAAATGCGGAGTTTTAGAGAGCGTAAGCTAGATGTAATGAGGAATCTCACATGGTAAGAACAGCAACGTGATTAAAGGACAATTTTTTTTTGAAAACCACAACAAATTACAATTCGAAGTCAGTATTATGCAACGTATGCACAAATAGAGAACTAAAATTAAGACTCTGCAGCTACATTAACGGAAAACGTAAACAGTGGCGATTATCACACGTCCAAGATAAACAAACAATTATTACTATAGCTTATGTTAAAATTCTTTATTAAGATAACAATGAATTATATAGCGTCCCAAGCAAGCGCGTTTTTTCAATAACTCCTTTACACTTGAAAATATCAAGAAAAGTTTCTAATAAGAGTAGTACCAAATAAGTACCTCCATATCCTAAAATTATTTTTGATAATACAGAGTGCTCCATTTTTCCTGGGGGCAACCAAACTTAATTTTTTCAAATGGAATGTCCCATTTATCATTGCATTTTTGGATTCCTCGTTAAATTTAAATAACACTTTGTTAACCATATATTGTCTAAAATGCACCAATTTTCATAAAATTCGCGCTAAATCAATAAATAGGCTGTTTAAACTGTCGATTATCCTCCGAAATTAAAATAACTGAAACAATGGTCAAATAAATAGGCATTACAGTAACAGACAGAAATATGCGCAAATCAATTTAATAAATTCGAAATAAATAAAAATTCATGTTCTGTCGTACTTAGAGTATTACATTTTTTAAAAACATCTTTTAAATAGAGCACTCGCTTCCTTTCAATTTCTAGGTTAGGAAGGAAGATAAGCATTCTAAGAAATTGAATTTATGAAAACAGTTGAATTTTCTCAAAAAGTGTTACCTCTTCATAGTAACTACCTTATAATGGATAAAGAAAAATTCATTTTGACTCAAAGCTATGACTATTCAAGCCAATTCAGAAATTAACAGCGTATAAAACGAAAGGTTACTAGGCACCAAATTAAGCACACAAAATTGATGTACGTAGGAAACAATGGTGGATAAAAGGGAATCGCCGACCAATGCATACTTGACATTCTGATATAAACTAACATTAAAAAAGTTTAATTTTAATAAGTATTAGCTGTAGATAGTTACAACCTTATATTGGACAAAAGAAAATAAAAGTTTTACACATGATGGGCTGACTAAAGAATATGGCATTCCATTAAAAAAAAAAAATAGTTATTCTAGTTCGAAACAACTTATATTGGAAATGGTAAATTTCAATGAATTTAAAAACATGTTCGCGTTAATAGTGTAAATAGTAAACTTTCACAAGCTATCTGTGAAAATAGCACATCTCTGTGTCCTTTCGTTTCGGAGATACTCAAAATGGCGCAGAGCACTGCAACAGTCTATTTATTGATTTAGCGCGAAATTTTATGGAAATTGGTGCATTTTAGACAATATATATGATTAACAAAGTACTATTTAAATTTAATGAGGAATCCAAAAATGTAATAATAAATGGTGCATTCCATTTGAAAAAATGAAGTTAGGTTGCCCCCAGGAGAAATGGAACACTCTATATAATCGAAAATAATTTTAGGATATGTAGGTACCTACTTATTTGGTACTACTCTTATTAGAAACTTTTTTTGATATTTTCAAGTGTAGAGGAGTTATTGAAGAAACGCCCTTGCTTGGGACACCCCATATAATTACATTGGTGATAAGCACTGTGTAAAATTACACCTCAAGTATTTAATGTGTTTTTATAGGTGATTCGTCAACAGCTCTATTAACCCACTAGAAATCAATTTTTTACTGATTTTCTTCTTGTTAGTGAACTTACCGCTTACTTATCGAGTAGTTATTTGTTCCAGGAACAACGCCATTAAACTTACCTACACCTACTTATGTAATTATAATTTAGTCAACCTTCTCAGTTCTTCTTGTAACGTTTCGCTAGGTACATTGCGATTGGAACCGCTGCTTGTAGTTGAGCTAACGGGCTACCATATCTGGGTCATGGACTATCTATCAATATCTTACCAATTTAGGACCTTTAGAAGGTCTTTCTAGGTCATTCTTCATCAAAAGAGCATGCCCTTTTTGTCAGCAATACCAGAGGTTGTTGTTGAATGTCCTCTGGATTGTAAAATGCGGATGGAGCCTGTATTAATTTGAATTTCCCGCTTAAAGCTATTACTTATTGAATTTTATTAAACGAGATGTCGTTAGAATACTGTCGTTTTTCTGTAGAAGTATGTGTAATTTGCAGCTATTGTTTTATTGTCTATAGAATTTTTCCAATAGATATCGCAAGAATATCGAAACAATGGAGCGTTGACAAGGCTAGGCCCGTTTAAACTTGAATTTTCCCTACAACAGAGACTTTGGAAACAAAATACTGTATTGCTAAAATAAGTGGAACGATGGTTCATCTCATTTTATCAGCACTTTACTCATAAAAATAAAGAGAAACAGAAATAATTTATTTTATACATCGTATTGTATTACAGTTATATATACATACATACATACATGCGTAGGTATGTATTTGCCACCCATAAACATGTCTCATTTTAATCTCAGTGTACCCATTAATGAAACAGTAACAGAAACAATTTATTCTATACAAACAATTACAGTTATAGCATATCTATTTAAAATTACGTATACACTTAGTTTTTACATACATACAACAAACCTTACAATAAATATGAAAAGGTACCTATATATTATTTCGGTTATTTTCCTTTTATATGAATTATGCTTTATATTTAGCAGTCTACAAATTATGTAATATATCCCCATGGATACGTATCCGTTGTTAAGGTGTTTACTATTCGTTTATCATCATATTGACTAAGTGCAAGTTTACGTTGTTTAACTGTATATACATTATTTATTTTTGAATTATGCTTTAATTAATCTCTACTAATTTGTTGTGAGAAAGACAGAATGTAATTTCCTTTAGTGGCGCTAAATTCATATTCTACTTAAGTTCGTATTCAGGTCAATATACTTTTTAACAAACAAGATTGTTTAAATTTTATTCTATGTATTTTTACAACTTTGATTCTTAAATTTAAAGCTTCCTTTAAATTTTTATAGTGAACCATATATTTTTTTAGCAATGAGTGTTGTTAATAGTTTAGGTGCTTTTGAAGTAGATGGAGGAACTAAATGTTCTGGAAGTAATGGTAAATCCTTATGTTTTTGTTATGTACATGTATCGAAATTGGAGAGTGGTGCCACCTATGTGTGACGGGTCTTACTGCTGTCTATGTGTTGGTGTTTTTGTGGCCAAGTTTTTTCAGTCACGAATATAACGTTTTCATAGACGCCACGTGTTTCCTTGTTGCTCTACATTAATTAAAATAAAATACGTCAGGTTATGGGCCCAGTCCTAACAGACTTCTAGTGTATTGTTAAATTGAGTAAATTGATTAAAACACAGTCTTGTGGCATTGAAAAAAGGTATATGTTACATGTCGCACAGTACAAACGTGTACGTGTGTGTGTGACTTGTTTATTATACATCAATACTTATCAAATTTATAACTTCCAGTGACTGTCGATTAAACAATTATTTGTGTCGCGAATTCGTCGAACATAAACACTTTTTTGCAACCAGACTTTTATACTTAATTATAATCACATTAACAATTAGAATTAAGTCAACTTTTGCCAAATCTAGACGTATTTACATTTAAAACCATTTTACGAGATTTTTATGTTAAAATTAAATAAAATCATAAAATTACAACCATCGTAGTTTAACTGGCGCAGTCGGTAGGATTCCAAGAAGATAGTGATATCTTTGCTTTTGTGGATTTATCTTGGAACAAGTGTAATCGTCGAAGACAAGACAGACGTCACGAAGCTTCGGTGTCTCGTCGCTGAAAGTTGCTCTTGGTTCTCACTGAAGCTCAACTGGAAAAACGCCAGATCATTGAGTCTTCTCTTCTAACCATTTTTGGTTAAACTGGAATCCCAATCGTCCGCAGTACAACGGAGTCCTGGAATTTCCACCCTGACTATTGGAGTCACAAAGCTGATTAAGCAGATTGTAAGCAGTGGGTGAGTCGTTTTGAATGACCCATGCAAACCGTTAATGAAGTTTCCGCGTTCTCTTTTTACTAATTCAAATTTATAATTATTTTTGTGTGTTTATTGAGAATTTAATTCATGACAGAGGCGGAGAGGCACAAGGAAACACAGGTAACGCTACTCAAAATTTTATTCAGTATGATAAAGCATTTAAGCTTAGTCAGAAATTTTATTGTAAAAATTCACAACTTCATAACTTTATAGATATCGTAAAATCAAAGCTAGAGGGACCTGCATTAGATCATATAACGTCATTAGAACTAACCACCTGGTCAGACATTAAAGTCGAATTGCTAAAAAAATTCGGTGAATCCTTAGATATTCACTGTCTTGCTTTCAAGATGATTCATTTAAGGCAGTTGCTAAACGAAAAACCTTTGGATTTTGTGCAACGCGTCAAAAAACATTTAATGCGCATTCAAAAGCTTACAAAATATGATTCATCACATGATGAAAATGCTCGTAAATTGTTACGAGAATATCAAGACAAGTCGGCTCTTTTAACAATAAGTAATGGTTTAAAAGATCCTTTTTGTTCATATATTCGTGTGCAGAGACCATCATCAATTGTCGAAATAACAAATTTAATCCAAGATTATGAAAATCAACAATTTATGATTACACAAAATTCTTTCCGTTCTGTTAACAACAATCACACCTGCATCTGTAAATGTCCAAAAACCGTTCACTCCTAACAGACCCCCAGTAAAATTAGTTATAAAAAAATGCACATATTGTCATAAATTGGGTCATGATGTTCAAAATTGCTATGCGAAACGTCCACAAGTTCAGGTTAAAAGTGAAGGTGGTGGAATCAGTGTAATAAAAACATGCGTAGAAAATCTAGCGGTCACTGAATCTGATTTTTGCAACGAAGAAACCCTTGAATACGAACTCTCCGACGAAAATTTTCGCGAAGCAGCCTCGGACACTCAAATTTTGGAACAAGATCAAATGCTAGAAAACATGAAAGAATTGGAAATTTAAACTTAACAGAATCTACCCTATTTTTTGTCAAAATAAAAAACTTCAATCTAAAATTTTTAATCGATTCAGGCGCCACAATTTCTATCATAAAACCTTGTAAAGTTAAAAATTTAGAGAGCTTGCAAAATGAAAATGTAAATGTTAGTGGAATTGGTGGAAACAATCTTAAAAGTACTAAAAGTATCAATTTGCAATTATTAGGAAAACTTCATAAATTCTATGTTCTAGATATTGAATCTTCTTTCGATGGAATTTTAGGTTTAGATTTCTTGCAAAATTACAATTGCAATATAGACTTTTCAAAATCCATTTTAAAAAATGATAAAAAGGAAATACCATTGTTCACATTAGGTAATAATACAATCAGTGCAAGCAAAAATATCTCTGATCAGCTGATTCATAAGATTTCAACCGTTTCGGAGCAGATACTAGAACCCGGATCGCAGACTGTGGTTGTTTTGAAAACAAACACCGTTCGCGACGGAAAAAATTATTTATGTTCAGAAAAAAATATGTGTAATGGTAACATCAGAATTCCTAATGCTCTTGTTAATGTCACAAACTGGAAGTTTGTAACAACAATTTTTAATAATACGACCTCGCGGTACAGAATGAAAGATGTTTGTTTCGAATTGGAATCTTTAGATACAGTTGCTATAAACAAAATTTGTAAAGTTGATAAAAAGCCACCTAGTCATTTTCACAGATTGGAAAAAATAAAAAATCTTTTGAAATTAGAACACCTCAATTTAGAAGAGAAACAGCACATAGAACAACTATGTCTAAAATATAATGAAATTTTTTTGTTGAATGATGAAAAATTAATGTTTTCAAGTGAGATAAAACACAAGATTATTACAGGAGAACATTTACCTATTTACAATAGAAATTATCGATACCCCCATGCACTAAAAAATGAAATTAACAAACAAGTTTTAAAATTATTGGATAACGAAATTATACGCCCTTCTTTTTCACCCTGGAACTNTGCAACGCGTCGAAAAACATTTAATGCGCATTCAAAAGCTTATAAAACATGATTCATCACATGATGAAAATGCTCGTAAATTGTTACGAGAATATCAAGACAAGTCGGCTCTTTTAACAATAAGTAATGGTTTAAAAGATCCTTTTTGTTATTTTAAATTAACAAACAAGTTTTAAAATTACTGGATAACGAAATTATACGCCCTTCTTTTTCACCCTGTAACTCACCTATATGGATTGTTCCTAAAAAAACAGGGAACTTCTAACAAACCCAAATAGGGGCTAGTAATAGATTACAGAGACCTGAATAAAATCACAAAAGCTGACCGATTTCCCATTCCCCGAATTGACGAAATTTTGGATTTACTAGGTAGAGCAAAATATTTTACTGTAATTGACTTAGCGTCCAGCTTTCATCAAATTGAAATGGATCAGGATGATATTGAGAAAACTGCCTTCAGCACTGAGACCGGACACTTCGAATTTTTACGTATGCCCTTTGGGTTGAGAAAATCTCCCTCGACATTCCAACGTGTAATGAATTACATTTAATTAACGACGAGTTTTTAATATATATGGATATATTGAGAAAACTGCCTTCAGCACTGAGACCGGACACTTCGAATTTTTACGTATGCCTTTTGGGTTGAAAAATTCTCCCAGTCTCCCTCGACATTNCTAATGATAGCTTTAGACATAAAGAAAAATTCCTCTTAAAGAATCTAAATATATAGTTTTAAGGAGAATTGCTCTAAATTGTCAGAGAAGTTAAAAGATATGAATCGGGTAAAGAAAAATATGAAAAGATTATTGATTCGTTAGATGAATGTTTGTTATCTAACGGTGCTAAAGTAGGAAAATCCAAAAAGTTCAAAAAATGTAACAGTTAATGGTGGGATGATAACTGTAGTAAAATTTTGGAAGAGAAAAAGGCTATTCCTTGATTCTCTTACCTAAGAAGCTTTGAATAATTTTGAAAACATCAAAGTAGAAACTAATTTAAAATTAAAGAACATCATATTAAAAAAATATAACGAGTTTTGTGATTCGCTAATTCGGTTAAGTGATATTAGTAATACTTGGAGAATTATCAAAAATTTCAAGAACAGAGAATTATCAATAAATAAGGTAATTAGTGATAATCTTGACAAAGATGTGATATTAAAAGCCTTTGACAAAATAGCTTCAGAGCAAGATACAATAATTGTAGACAAATCGTATCTCTTAAATGATCAATTGAATATAGACAGTAACTTTAAAAACATTTTAGACAAACCAATTACTAAAGATGAATTTCTATCGGCAGTTTTTAGTATAAAAAAAAAGAAGTCGCCAGGTCCAGATTTAGTTACTTCTGAAATTATTTTTTGCCTTCCTGATATTTACTTGAAGATATTTTTAACTAGAACAAACAGAATAGCTCAAAACCCCAACGCCAAAACACGATACTGTAGTTGCCTGAAGCACTTTTCGGTAACAAAGTTACCTTCTTCAGGGACTGAAGTAAACTACAGTGTCGTGTTTTGGCGTTAAGGTTTTGAGCTATTCTGTTTGTTCTACAACAACCGCCAAAGTTTTTCCAATCTTCATATATTTTTAACTGTTTTAATGTTATTTTCGATAGTGTGGAAATTCCTAATTCTTGGTACGAATATAATACAATTTTTATTGCTAAAGCTGATAAAAAAAGTGCCAGACCTACATCTATTAACTCATAACTTCTGAAAGTAAAAGAAAAGATATTAAATAGAAAAATTGAATTTTGGGCAGAAAGAAATGGAAAATTACCTGACAAACAATTTGGTTTTCGAAGAGGCAAATGTTGCTACGACGCAATCTCGTGCCTGACCGGCGAAATTGCATATGCAATGACAAACAATATGGTTACAGGGGTAGTTGAGTTTGGGTATGCCCTATAAACTGGTGTTATTCATTTATAAGTTGATTTTCAAAAGGTTTATAACGGGTTGGTATGGAGGAGAAAATCTAGGTAGGAGAAGTATCGGTAAGGGCCTTCCACAAGGGTCGGTGCTCAGCCCAACGCTCTTTAATTTGTATACATCACTTTTTGGCCGATGGATGATGACGTGGGAATGGTTTTGTACGCTGATGATGCGGCGATTCATTATTCTAGTCGAAACGTAGCAGAAGTTAAACATATGGTCTACAAAGGTCTCATAAGATCTCAATTTGATTGGGGTGGATTATTTATAAACTGTAGTTGTAATAGTGCCATAAAGTGTCTGGATACCATTCAATTCGCAGCAATTAGAATTGCATTGGGAATGATGAAAACAACGCCTACTAATGTAGTGATTGCTTTAGCTTATGAGGCTCCTTTGAATCTTAGAAGAGATTATTTGAGTAATAAATTCCTGGCTTGCATCCTGACCTCTGAAAATCATCCTCTAAAAATATTTTAGAAAACAAACTTGCCCATACGAATCGTAAGTTGAAAATAAATTTAAAATGACGTTCTTGTATAATAATTTGAATGAAAATACACGTAATTTTCGTAGTTGAAAATGATTAGGGAGTTTAAAATTTAACTTTGATGCACGTTTCATTAATTTTAACAACAAAATTAACTTGAAGGATGGGTTTAACTTCCAAAAAAATCTACTAAAATTAATAGAACTTTTGAAAAATTTGTTGCGGATAATTATAAAAATTCTATTAAAATTTTCACCGTCAGCTGATCTCTACACATTAGGTGTTGCTTATAAAACGATGTTGTCAATCGTCAACTTAGCCGAGGAACCCCTTCCTGAGTGTACTGATGTAGACAAATTATGGTTATCTGTTGNGTTGTACGTAGACAATGGCACTGAATTTGTGAACAGCCAGTTACGTAGTTTTTGTAGCAAATTTCATATCAATTTACGAATATGTTCAGTAGAACCTTCAGAATCCATGGGAATTATAGAACGACTACACAGCACAATTACAGATACAATACGTTGTTGTATGAACGAAGTAGAACATCCTAAGTTAAATGATGCACTGCTCACTGCTATAAACCAGTGAAATTTTGTTTCCTCATTGTAGCATCTTTGATCCTCCGCTTCTAATTGATAGTCCTTTGCAAAATTAAGACACTTCATTCGTTTTGTGGGGCTTCTCATTGCGACTTTCGTTAGTGATGGAGCTCTGCTAACCCAAGAATACCGATAATACCGAGCTGGACGTATAAAATACCTGAATTGGCTCGCTGAAACCTCATTTTAATGGGCTTCCACACTACACGGGCACTGGACTACGTGGCATGGAACCTGAAGAACTTTTCACCCTATGGAAAATTCCTTTTTTGGAAAGGGAGATGTTACATGTCGCACAGTGCAAACGTGTACGTGTGTATATGACTTGTTTATTATACATCAATAGTTATCAAATTTATATCTTCCAGTGACTGTCGATTAAACAATTATTTGTGTCGCGAATTCGTCGAACATAAACACTTTTTCGCAACCAGACTTTTGTACTTAATTATAATCACATTAACAATTAGAATTAAGTCAACTTTTGCCAAATCTAGACGTATTTACATTTAAAACCATTTTACGAGATTTTTATTTTAAAATTAAATAAAATCATAAAATTACAACCATCGTAGTTCAAGTTATATATGTGATTCAAAAAAAGGAAAAGAAAACAGAGAATGGTGGTGAACTACTTAACGAGTGTGCCGAAGCTACTCGGTCGCGAGAATTTTGACGAGTGGAGCTTTGCTGTTGAGAATGTATTCGTACTTGAAGAATTAAGTAAATGTATAGATGGCAATGAGACGGACACAACGTTAATTGCCAAAGCAAAAGCCAAGCTTAACAGTTGATCCACCATTGTATGCTCACATCAAGGAAGCTATAACAGCCCAGGAAGTATGGACAAAGTTGAGGAATTTGTACGACGATAGTGGATTTGCTAGGAAAATTGGGCTCATAAGAACTCTGATATCGGCAAGGCTGGAAAATCATGATTCTATGGAATCTTATGTAAACCAGATTGTCGAAACTTCTCAAAAATTAAAAAGAACTGGTTTTAAAATCGATGAAGAGTGGGTGGGGTCGCTTCTTTTGGCAGGACTACCTGAAATGTTTGCGCCAATGATCATGGCCGTTGAACATTCTGGTATTCAGCTCACAACTGATTCTATAAAAACAAAACTGCTAGACATGCAGACAGATGGCGATAACAGCAACGGTGTTTTTGCAGTGAAGTCAAAATTTAAAGGTCGCAGAAAACTACCAAATGGTTGCGCGAATTCTTCGGATTTGACAAATGAGGGTCGTAATCGTAACGCGAAAGTAAACAAAAAGGGGTTAGTGAGGTTGGTAGAGACCAGGTGCATGCGATTCTTTTGATTTTGATTTTGTGAATTAACACTTTAATAGTGTTAATTCCTAACCTCTCTATCATAGAAGGCAGTTTTTCCACTCGAAAGAGGGGGAGATCGGATCAGGGTTTCGATTTCAAGCCGAAAAAGTTAGCGTTAGGTGATACAGGAGATTCAAATCACAGCCAGGGGAGAGACAAGTTTCCTATAAGCAAAGTTGCGGAATTACAAGCAGTTAACCGATACGGCGAAGCCCATGCGAAACCGTACGAGGTGACGATGGTAAAGTTAGAAACTTCCGAGTCAACACACTCACGAGGTAAGTTCTCTTTTGGCAGAGCCTTATCTAAGCTCGGTGTTGTCACGACGGGCTCTCACGCTTTGAGACACGCGGGTCAAAATCAACTTTTATGAATACAGAAACGTGAACGAATTTGTCGAAACTTTCAATTCAAAAGGGGATTCGCTTTTTGAGAAAGAAAAATGGCGGGCTTTTATTCCAAATTTTAAAGTTATCAAAGCGGTCGTTGAGAGGTATTAATGAGGAAGATATTTCGACAGTTGAAATTCTCGCAAATTTGGAACCCCACCCAAGGTTTTCTTAGAATTGCAGCAATCCATTCAAAGTTGAACAGATGAAAAAGGTTATTGTAAACAAAAACGGTGACAAAGAACTCCTCCCGATAAATGTCTTTAAAGCGTTTTTAAACACCCCAGTAATTCCTGAAAAAGTCCTTTTGTACAAAGTTGAAGTAAGGATCGATCCTTTCATTGACAGGGTGAAAGTGCTTTGTGTGTCACAGATTTAGACATCTGGGCCACTTTTGCAACGATAGAAACATTTATTGTGGTTTCTGTGCAGGCAAGGCTCATGATGAAAACTGTTATCCGATTAAAAAAAAGGGAGGAAAGAGTTGAGGTTAATCATCCAGCAAATTCAAAGGCTTTTTCTTCTTCAGAAAAAAGTAAAAATTGTGATGGCACATCACAACAAAAATGCCGCTGAGGCTTTGAAAATACTCAACAGTGCGGGCGGGAAAATCCCCCGTAAACCTACCAGTTATGCGGACTCGGTGAAAGTCAATCTTAACTCTTCATTAGCTGAAGGAAGAAAAAATGAGCGTCCCTTCAAAAAGAAAAGAGAAACAAAAAGGAAGACTAGGCAAAACAAGAAAGAGAGCGACATACCAGATTTAGAGCCGATGAGCGTTTCGGGGAGCGAGGATGAGGTTGAGGCGCCTTCTTCCCCCTTGAACTTAGCTTTGCTAACCGAAAGCGCTGCTGAAGAGTATAAAGAAGCAACCATCGGTGATGTTATTACATCTACTGTAGATGCAATAAACGTAGTGAGCGGTATAAAAGTCAATACAAAATGGGAAGAACTCCTCAAAAAGCTTAGAGAAAATGTCAAGGAACTCAGATCAGCTGATCTCAACACACTAGGTGTTGCTTATAAAACGATGTTGTCAATCGTCAACTTAGCCGAGGAACCCCTTCCTGAGTGTACTGATGTAGACAAATTATGGTTATCTGTTGCTGAACAACTAAATAAAAATCAGAACCTTCAGTTCTGGTTCAGAATTTTACAATAAAGTTATTATAAATAATAACTTTATTTTATTGCTAAAACTTTAGCTTTAATTATCAAGATGTGTAGTCTTATCTCAACATTTAAGTTCATTGATTCGTTTCTTTTGTTTTTCCTATCTTGATTGATACATCTTTTTTCTCTCATCATCACAGTTTATAGTCCTCCGAGAAATAAACGAGCTGACCGAACAGACGGAAAGTTTTGGAATTATTTCCTTTCCTACTTAAATAATTTCAACCATGTAATTTTATGTGGCGATTTTAATGCTAAATCTAATATTTGGCAAGAAAATATAAGCAGACCCGATACGGAAGGGAATAATTAGGAAAATGCACTCATAGATTCTATAGTAATTTTATATGTTTGAATGATAATACAAAGTACACATGGTATTCTAATGATGGATCTCACAGAAGTGTTTTAGATTAAGCTTTTGTATCTACTGAGTTAGCTCTTAACTGTACTGCAAACGTCTGTGATTACTGTAATTATGATAGTGATCACTTTCCTGTGATAATAGAAACTAATTTAAAACCTAATGATAGCTTTAGACATAAAGAAAAATTCCTCTTAAAGAATCTAAATATATAGTTTTAAGGAGAATTGCTCTAAATTGTCAGAGAAGTTAAAAGATATGAATCGGGTAAAGAAAAATATGAAAAGATTATTGATTCGTTAGATGAATGTTTGTTATCTAACGGTGCTAAAGTAGGAAAATCCAAAAAGTTCAAAAAATGTAACAGTTAATGGTGGGATGATAACTGTAGTAAAATTTTGGAAGAGAAAAAGGCTATTCCTTGATTCTCTTACCTAAGAAGCTTTGAATAATTTTGAAAACATCAAAGTAGAAACTAATTTAAAATTAAAGAACATCATATTAAAAAAATATAACGAGTTTTGTGATTCGCTAATTCGGTTAAGTGATATTAGTAATACTTGGAGAATTATCAAAAATTTCAAGAACAGAGAATTATCAATAAATAAGGTAATTAGTGATAATCTTGACAAAGATGTGATATTAAAAGCCTTTGACAAAATAGCTTCAGAGCAAGATACAATAATTGTAGACAAATCGTATCTCTTAAATGATCAATTGAATATAGACAGTAACTTTAAAAACATTTTAGACAAACCAATTACTAAAGATGAATTTCTATCGGCAGTTTTTAGTATAAAAAAAAAGAAGTCGCCAGGTCCAGATTTAGTTACTTCTGAAATTATTTTTTGCCTTCCTGATATTTACTTGAAGATATTTTTAACTAGAACAAACAGAATAGCTCAAAACCCCAACGCCAAAACACGATACTGTAGTTGCCTGAAGCACTTTTCGGTAACAAAGTTACCTTCTTCAGGGACTGAAGTAAACTACAGTGTCGTGTTTTGGCGTTAAGGTTTTGAGCTATTCTGTTTGTTCTACAACAACCGCCAAAGTTTTTCCAATCTTCATATTTCGTCATGGCTTCCCGGTCATCGGATTTAAACAGGTATCACAAACTTAGTTGTAAGATTAGATTAATTGGTGCAGATATCCAATTCTTAAAAACCTGTAAACGTAACTCTCTTTTCCCAGAGTTTATGAATATTAAAGTTTCAAAGAACTGTAAAGTTATTGAAAAAATAACCACTTTTGCTAAGCGTAAGTGGCTAGATTTAGAATTGGATTTCTTGTACTCAAAACGTAGTCTACTTGAAATAGAGGCGTATAATTTATTTAAATCTTTAACTTATAATTTAAGTGAAAAAGAATTCAAAAAATGGAGCGATTTTCAAAGGAAGATGTTTTTATCTATAGATTGTAAATTTCATAAAAAGGTGAACATTCATAAAAAGAAGTTACGTAAGTTAGGTATATTCTCCAAACCACTTCCTAAGAAAGTCGAACACATTGTAGAGAATCTGTCATCTCAAGTTTTTGATAATGCCGAAATTAGTTTACTCAATAAAGGATTAAAGTTTGCCTTGCCTTCTCCTGCTACAGCCTTAGAAAATGTTATAGGACATGTTGAAAGTTCAATTCAACATC
>NW_020439138.1:56936-71423 GCF_000699045.2 Agrilus planipennis | reverse complement strand
CAATTGTTGCTGTCTTGCGTAAGTTCAGAAAATTTAATTTTCGTTTGCGGTTTCAAAGTCCTGTTTAAAGCATTTATAGTGCAGTTATCAGCTTCGTTAATCTTCTTTGTGAAAACTAGAGAAATTACTCGTTGATTCAGTGTTTAGGGTATTCAGACGCTTGAGTATCGATTTTTCATCGATCCAACGTCAACGCTTTTATTGCTTTTATATTTTTTGTTTAACGTAATAATTATTTTTCTTTAAAAACTCTTTTAACTGAATAAATAAAAGTTTAAAACTAATAATCCGAGGTGTTGTGTGTGTTCAAGATTGGCAAAAAAAATATCAGCTACTTCACAGAAAGATGCTGAACAATTTTCGGCTGTCTGAAAATTTATATGAAAATAAAAGTTGATGACGGGAAACAAAAAAAAAGTCTTTAGGAGGTGAATTACCTCGAGATACAGTTAAGTTATTTAAAAAAACTGAATCGAACTTATCATTAATGTCTTTGTCTCAGTCAAGCTCTGATGATCCATCGTTTGATCTGAATGTTATATGCAATGATACTGAAGAGTGTATTGATGTTCAAATCAAAAGAACTGTTATAACTCATAGATATTGTTGTGTATGTTTGGTTCAGAATAGAAATCTATGGTTGTTTTTCTTCAAGATGCTCGTATGTAGTTCATAATTAAGCGACGGATTTTCATTCCCAATGGAAATCGATGCTGTAAAGATCATTTGATAAATAAGCGCTTTTATGAAGAAGATCTCTACCTAATGAAAGTTTATTGTAATTGGAGCATTTTGAGATCATCAGGGTTAACTAAAATTAGGGAAAGCTTTGCTGTTGAGTGTGACTCTACACTGCTCGATAGGAAGGATGATTGAATCATGAGAAATACAGATACTCGTACTGTAACTCATGCTCTTATTGTATTTTTATTTAAACTCCGTACCGACAATTCAAACCAATTGATATCAGCGACTTTACAATTAGAAAATGAGCAGTTAGTTTCAAAATATTGTGAACAAGTGATACAATCATTTGAAAAAGATGTATTATCTCGTTACTTCGGTTTTCGATCTATGTCCAGACTATCAAATTCAAATTCAAAATAGTTGACTATCACTAACATTAATGAGTCATCTTTTGGTTTATCTAAATATAGTTTATAATTCCTTTTTTNATGATTAGGGAGTTTAAAATTTAACTTTGATGCACGTTTCATTAATTTTAACAACAAAATTAACTTGAAGGATGGGTTTAACTTCCAAAAAAATCTACTAAAATTAATAGAACTTTTGAAAAATTTGTTGCGGATAATTATAAAAATTCTATTAAAATTTTCACCGACGGATCTAAAATCGAAGAAAGGAAATGTACGGATTTTGCTATCTTTTCTCCTGATTCAAACATCCGCATCCAGAAGAGAATAGATAACCTTTTTTCAATCTTTTATGCAGAAACTTTGGCTATTTTAGAAGCCTTGAAATTTATTTTTAGGAAAAGAATTAAAAAATCCGTAATTTTCACTGACTCCCGAAGCGTGTTATGTGCTCTTTTAGATTCTCATTGTAAAGACAAACTGGACGATTATATATATAATTTTTGAAATAAAAAATTTGATGTTAAACTTGATACGAATTAACTTGCACGAGTCCTTCATGTGGATTCCAAGTCATAAAGGAATTGTAGGTAATGAAACAATCGACGAATTAGCAAAAGAAGCTCTTGATAGAAATACGATTGATCTCCCGAGAGTTAGTTTTAGTAATTTTTATGTTGAGTTGAAAAATAATTTGAAAGTAAAATCCAGTAACTTGTGACTAAAATCGGGACACACTTATTGTAAAGCTCATTTGAAAGACAAGTCTATAATAAAGTCCGCGAATTGCGAATGTGGAGCCCTTCGCAAAGACGTCAATCATATTCTTTTTTATTGACCTCTTTTGCTTTGTCTTTGAGGAATTGATTCTTTTCTGAAGTGTTATGTCGGTAAGATCATTGCGACTGAAAATAATAGTATTTACTACCAAATTTATAGATTCTGTAGGGATAACAAAATTTTGATTTAATGTTATTAGGTTTGATTTGAATACCCTTGTTAACCGTAACTTCTTTCATTCGAGTTGTGCTTCAGTCGAATGTGTTCCATATATTATTTAAAAACCAAAGATGAGATGTACGAAAAGTTCAGAGAATTCAAAAGTTTAGTCCAAAGACAGTAGAACAGAAAAATAAAGATGTTAAGGACTGACAATGGAGGAGAATATTGTAGTAAGGATTTTGAGAGTTACTTGAAGAAGAATAGAAATATTCAGCAAAAAACAAACAGTCATACACCAGAACAAAATGAAATGGCTGAACGTTTCAACCGTACTATAGATGAAAGAGCCAAATGTTTAATGTTTGATGAGAATGTCAGTAAGTCACAAGAGTGGAAGAAAGCTATGTTGGAGATCAGATCATTTGATGAAAATGAAATATGGGAGCTTGTTGATCCACCGGATAATGAAACAGTGGTTGAGTGCGAGTGGGTGTTTAAGCTTAAGTATGACAATAATAATATAAAAAGATATAGGGCCAGGTTAGTTGCTAAAGGTTATACTCAAAGAAAACGAATAGATTATATGGAGACTTTTACTCCAGTTGTGAGACATTCAACTATGAGACTTTTAATTGCTTTAGCTGTAAAACTTGACTTAAAAATTGTACACTTAGATGTTAATACTGCGTTCTTAAATGGTTTTCTGAAGGAATGTGTCTACATGAGATAACCAGAGGGCTTCAAAGGGTAAATAAAGTTTATAAACTAAAGAAAGGCCCTATATGGTCGGGCTTGGTATGAGAAAGTAGATACTATTTTACAAAAGATTACAGCGATACTTAAAGTGTACGAAACATTTTTCCCTGAGATTCGAAAAAGATGATTCTTTTTTAACCGGTTTTGTGGGTGCCGATTGGGGCTCGGATAAAACCGACAGAAAGTCTTATACGGGTTACGTTTTTAAGATATCGAAAGGCTAGGTTTCATGGAAAAGTTGTAAGCAAAAAACCATTACATTGTCAAAAACTGAAGCCGAATATATGGCCCTGAGCGAAGCAACAAAGGAGGCTATATATTTAAGAAACTTATTTTTTGATCTAACGGGTCAATTAAATTGTATTATGTGGGGTAGGCAACCTAACGACATGGATATTTGATGAGTGATATGTCTAATCTGATATCGAGATAGAAAACGATTTGACAGCTTAATTGATTCATTGAAGAGTTCCAAAAATCCTTAAGCAAAAAACCTATTGTTTAAATAAAAACAATATAAAATAACATGGCGCAGTCATCAGAAGTCAACCCAAAGTAATAAGTAACCAAAATTAATAGAATAAATTACAATCGGTGTATGTGCTACGGTCATTAGAAATAATTATAATAGGAATCGATACCAATACAAAATGGGGAACAGCCGAGGAATTTCAGTGCTATCGTTCAGAGGGAACGTGGCAGAAAATTGGAAGTTATGGCGAGCACGTGTGGCGTCTGAGGTAGCCAAAAAAGATGAAAAAACCCAATGTGCGCAGTTATTACAGTACATAGGAGATGAGGGATTTCGAGTGTATACCACGTTTAAAATAGAAGAGGCAGAAAAAGATAAATTACAAGTGCTGCTAAACAAGTTTGAAGAACACTTTTTGGGGAAGGAAAATATCGCCTGTGGAAGGTATAAGTTCTTTACATCTAGACAAGAAGAAGAACAAAGTACTGAAGATTTCATTATTGAACTTAAAAAGAAAGCAACACGTTGCCAATTAAGGGAACTTGAAGATAGCTTGGTAGTAACAATGATCACCTGTGGGATAAAAACCAGACGATCAGAGAGAGACTTCTTCAGGAAGACGATCTAAAATTGGACAAGGCAGTTGATCTTTGTCAAGTGATTGAGTCAGCGGAAGCCCAAAGCCAGATCATCAGCCAAGGACAAGGTACAAGTTCATCATCATTGAAATGTGTTACTTCACCCACAAATGCTTAATCTAATGGTTTGTCGGAAAGAAATGTACAAACTGCTAAAAATATACTCAAAAAGACACTTTCAGATAACAAAGATTTTATGTTAGCCTTATTACTATATCGTGACATGAAGATAATTAATAATAAATATAGTCCAGCAGAAATTCTTATATCACGTACTTTAAGAATTATTGTACCCACGTCCACTGAGAACCTAAGACTTATAAATGCTCGGTACTATAGTTCGTGTTGAATTAGCTTACGTAATTCACAGAAAATGCGATGTCTGGCCTTGATATCGCTAAAAACATCAATGCACCCACCGATTAGGCTTTGATATGGGAACTGCTCCATTAGTTCTTCATTGGCACTTTCAGGTTTAACAAGCTTTGTATTTACGTCGATAGGTGTTGGTGATATTTTGCACTCTAAAACGCTCTAATCACTTTTTGATGTATAACCTCTGATTAAAATAAACCCCGTGATCTTTGTCGCGAGAAAATTCGATACCTAAACATCGATTCTTCAGCTCAAAACGATTTGAAAGTTGTCGTTTAACATCATTTCACCATTCATTATTCTTTGTGGCGATGATCATATCATCCACATATATTGCCATTAGCATAATTTCATTATTTTTCCGCGCTGCGAACAAACATGGATCTTCGGCTAATGATACAAAACCGATTTTCTTCAGTTCCTTTACTAACTCTTTGTACCATTGTAGACCCGACTGTCGTAAACCATACAACGATTTCTTAAGTAAACAAACACTATCTTTCATTTTGTTTAAATCTTGACGCCAACGTTTACTCGTATTTATTATTTTCGCGTCACGTATAACACTCCCGCACGTGCCAACCTTTTTGGCCATAATTATTTTATCTAAAATTTCGGGAAGTTGGTTTGGTACTTCCATGTGAACTTCCTCTTCAATTCGCCATTCAGGTATGCGGTGACGACATCCATCTGATGGATTTCTAGACCCAATTCCGCTGAAATTGCAGCTAGTAATTTAATTGATGAGGATCTTACCATGGGAGAATAGGTTTCGTGAAAATCTTCCCCTGGCCGTTGTGAGCAGCCCTTTGCAACAAGTTTGGCTTTCTTGCGCTCCTGATTTTCTATGGTTTTTGTACTGAATACAAAACAATTCCCGATAACTTTTCGATTTTGGGGTCACAATTTCCCATGTAACAATGTTTAAAAACAGTTTAGTGATGCATGCCCGCACGGTTATACAAATATAATGGAAAAGTATATAATCGTTAATTTACAAGGTTTTAAAACAGACAATAGTCAATTTGTTATAAATGAAGTATCGATATGCAATCTTTCAAACGGAGACATAAATGTATTTTTATTTAAACCACCACATCAATATCAATCTCTACATACATGAAAATCGTTGGTTGAAAAGAAAATTTCACGGATTACCGTGGGAAGATGGAATAATTGATTACAATCTGATAAGGCAGGTTCTGAAAATACAACTTCAGTTAAATGATGCAATAACCATTTATGTAAAAGGTCAAGAGAAAGTCAAATGCATTCAAGATGTTCTGGATGATAAAAGTATTAATATTATTAACTTAGAAGATCTGTAATGTCCGTCATTTGAAAACCTAAAAAATTACTACTTAATTCATCTTGTTATTTACATGATTTTATACATAAAATATCAGAGTGTGCCAGAGAAAAAGTAAAATTATTAATAATTTTTTTAAAAAATCTAGCAAGCCAATAATAATAACTGGAAAGATTGTGGTAAAGCATTGTTTTTCATTTTTTTTTTGTGTACAACATGCAGATACATACATACGTAAATGCATACATATTACTATCTGCTGATTACAGCACATCCTGCGTGCTAAGAAAAAGGTATAGAGCTAACTCTTTTCTGAATCCAACGTTTTAATTTTTTATATATACGCATATTTACATACATAATGTCAGTTTGTGTAAGTCTATAGAAGAAATTGACATTAATTTTTTATTTCTGATACATAAATACATACAAGCATACTTACATACATACATACTACCTGTTTATGTAAGTTGGTAGTAAAAATTGACATGTTTTGTTTTTATTTCCCTGTATATATATTAAAATGATTTAACAAATGTAGATGTGAGATTTTTGGGTGAATAATCTCGAGTTTGTTTTTAATAACGATTAATAGTCCAAATTACCGTTTATTAACTTTAAACGTAAGTGACTAAATAATAGGTTTACACCTGACAAAAGCTTATTAGAGAATACTCTCGAACAAATTAAACAAAAGAATCGTTGAACTAGTCGGTTTGCTTCATTTGGTCCAGCAGTTCCCCGGGATTTGAGTTATCTTCCAGCGCTGGTCGGCGCCGAAACCATAATATAAACAGGTGATATGNTGATATTGTTAATTATTTATTTTATTTACTGTTTATTTGCTTTTCTTACTATTGTTGTCTGTAGTCTACCGTTTTAGAATTGATTTCTTAAAACTCTGATTTCTTAATTTGAATAAGTATTTTCATTTTCCATTATTCATAAAAATAATATTGAATAATTGAAGCTGAGAATCATAATATTTAATGACTTAACTGTCAGTATGGATGTTTGAGTGGCAATAATTTACTCATATTATTTGTTTTGAAATTTTGCTAATAATTTCGCAATCATCTTCGTAAACAAATAAACAGTTTTAGTTGATTTTTAGTTGAAAACTAGAAGAGATGATTATAGGGAGTCATAGTATCATTCGAAAGACAATAAAATTCTGTATAAGGCTATGAAAATATCTACATGGAGTTCCATTTGAAAAAATTGATTCTATTAACCAAATCTGTCACTAAATATCTAATACCCTGTATGTAATTAACCTACATTAAAAATATGGACGGGAAGTTTGGAAGTATCGCAAACTTTCCTGAGAACCTTCTGCTCTTTTTAAAAAAAAAATTATTTCGAAAACAATAAATTTTAGAAGTAGAAAAGCAGTATAAAAGTTTACCTAAAATCACAAGTAGAATTCAAAACAGTCATAACATACAGGGTGTTCCATTTAAAATAACAAAGTTGGTGTCAACTTCCGGCATAACCGGAAGTGCTACATAGATGCCGTTATATTAACTGAGGAGAGCATACCCAATAACGCTATTGTCCAAATTTTCAAAATTCGAATCAAAATAGTTTCCGAAATATTCTAATGGGTGATCACCGTGAGACACCCTGTGTATGAAACGATAAAAGTATTTGTACGAATTTTCCTAAGATGCCTCCCTTTGATGACTGTATGTAATTGAATATCCCTATGTTGAGTTTTAGTAAATTAGTTATTCTTCATTCTGTCAAACTTGCGAAAAGTTCAATTGCTGTCTATACTATTCCAAAAATTGGAAATTGGTTATTAAGCAATAAAACTTTAATGAACGAATACAACTTTGATCAGAAAAACTATATTTATCTATTTAGGATTAATGGAATGAACTACACTTGAATTGTTTCAGCAACTTCTTCAATTTGTTTTTGTGTAATGTTTAGCTAATTTTAAATAAAATTAATACAAAACTACCACAATAGTACAACAATCATTATATTATATATGTAAGTAAATAATTATTTGGTTAGATCACGATTTCTTTAGGTCAAATTTCTCAATTTTTCTTCATTATATAATACGTGCAAGGCTTATTACAAAGCAATAATGCTAGAGGGTGGCATCGTACACCTAATTTTACTATATGCCTACATGTGAATGACATTTTCCTATTTTGTTTCTACTACTCTGTAAAGTTCAGGTGAACGTCATTTTTATGCAGCGAAAACATTAGAATGTGCACAACGTTGTGGGCTGTAGCATTAACGATTTAAAAATGTTGTCGACAATGAACAAGTCTAAAGTATTCGCCGTGGCCTTAGAAGCAAGGTCAATCTCAAACAGCGACGATTCGTGCGCGTGTCGACTATTCCTGAGCAATAATAATGTATTTTTTGAACTAACGCAACTCACAATGCATACAGACACAAGTATCGAAAACCTGCCAACAAGTACGAATCTATTTTATATTTGCTATACCCTAATCACATCTTGTTTAAGTACATGTAATATGTTAAGATGTTAGCTATTAATATCGAGATACCGTTTAGAACCAGCCCGATATTTTATATACATAGTTAATTTTAGTCGTTTCGTAATAATAATTATCGCAAATAAAGGAAGCAAATACCTACGTTGATAAGCAAAATTAAAACAAAAAATTGCACGCGCATTAATGGTTTAATCGTACACGGTAAATATAAAAATTCAGCCGTACTTTAATGCAGATAAACTAATCAAATTCATATTACATACGTTTAAATTATTAGATTAAGTAATCGATGATAGCTGTATTAAACACAGTATGTTAAGACGAAAATTTTTTCAGTCTGTAAAATTTTGTCTAATTCATGAATAAATAGTAGGCTTGAGGATTACGTGTAATAAGTAATTAGTCGAATCATCATCGTGAGGTCATCAGTCTGGTTGAACACGCACCTCCACTCTCTTTCCTATCCTGCACTAATCTTCGCATTTCCCTGAAACTAAAACATTCCGCATCCTTAAGGGGCCATATGAGTGGTTTAAACAAATCGTTTTCGAATTAGGTAACCTCTTTTACAAAATACGTCAAAATAAAAACGGTAAGGGAGGTCTGTTTAGTGCGGCTCCCTTTATAACAGTTTATTAAGGTAATATAGTGTGACCTCATTAAGTCGAAAACCTTCAAAACTCGAAAAAAGTTTTGTTCCCTTCCCTTCAAGCCTCAAAACCTCCATTACTCGAAATCTCAACCCTCTATTAGTCAAAATAACCAGTGAATCCCTGCAAACCATTTTGGTACATATGTATTTTCCCTCTATAACTCGAAAAATTAAATTGGACCTCTGCATCTCGAACATAGCAATATTTTATTTTACAACCTTTACAACTCGATGATTTGAAACTTCTTACGTCTATAGTTCGAAGAAAAATAAGTTATCGACTTTAAAGATTTGCCGACAATGTAAGTACACCAAATCTTAACCTCTACAAGTCGAATCAAAATCCTCCATAACTCTAAGTTCTACTGTATATCATAATGAAGATATGGCTTCTTTGGGTCATCTACCTGCTTATGTATTAATTAAACGTATAGTATCGTAACATGAATTTCTTTGATCAGGACGTAAACATGTCATGACCTAGCTGAAGATATAAATTGGTAGCAATGTTGTTTACCCTTTTAACCGACCAAAAAACAGCACAAAGTCTAGCTTGCGCCGCATTCTAACATTTTTATTTTATTAAGATTAAATGCAACCAAGTTGATAGCTTCATATCTCATGAACATTTTTTAACTTGGGTTTCTTAAAAAGCATTGATTTGAAAAATGTTATGTATAAATTATTGAAAAAATATTGATCTTTTTTACGCAAAAAATATGGTTTTCATATATTATACAATTTTCCTCAATATTTAATGTAAAATAAGCGTATAAACAAGTAAATGAGCAATTATTAAGCAGGTAGGTAGATCGCAAGGATTGGAAGAGTGATCGATATCTCAAAGATGTACGAAGAAGGAAAACATTTAATCTGGCCCGTGCCTCCTCTTCATTTGTCCGGTACGAATGGAGCCAAGCGATTAAAATGGACTACCTCCGGCTTCCCATTTGGAGTTTTCTTAATTCGGTAGATCACGTCGTTAATCCTCTTCACTATCTCATAGGGTCCTTCTCAATTTTGTTGGTGAATGTCTACGGCGACGACGAGGATTATACAACCAAACAAGATCTCCAGTTTAGTAACCACCTACTGTAGCCTTGATATCGTAGTTTTCTTTGATCCTGTCACAAGCAATCTGCGTATGCAGACGAACCGACTCGTGGACATCGTTAAGCTTTCTTAGGAGGTTGGTAGCATAGTCTTCTCCAGCCAAGTCATCTCCTGCTTTACAGCCGAGTTTGAGGTCACAAGGTAGTCGTAACTTCCTTGCAAAAAGGAAACTGGCCATTGAAAATAAAGGCAAATAGCGTTCCTAGTCCCTTTGGTGATCAGACACTACCTTGGAGAGATATTTAATCAAGGTCCGATTCATTTGCTCAACCATGCCGTCCGATTGTGGATGGAGTGGAGCAGTTCGAGTTATCTTTATTCCTAGGAGCTCGCATATTCCACAGAATATAGTCGATTCGAAATTCCTCCCTTGGTCTGAGTGCAACTCCAAGGGCACCCCAAAACGACTGATCAACTCTTTCACCAGCTCCTCAACTATGGTTTCCGACTCCTGGCTCGGAAGGGCATAGGCTTCAACCCACTTAGTAAAATAGTCTAAAACGACCACGATGTGTTGTGTTACCTTTCTCGGACTCTCGAAATGGACCCGCCACATTACAATAAAATCGCTCTCGAACTTTCCCAAGCGTCTTATTCACTCCAAAATGGTCACCAGATGATCAATCATGAAGATACTGCAACACTTCTCTAACCTTGTTTCGAGGAATAACCAGTTGCTTCCTATCATCCTCTCCATCTGAACCGTCAACAACACGCTTCAGGATACCATCCTCCAAAACCATTGAGTCCCACTGAGCCCATAACGATTTTAGTACTTGCGTACAGGAAGAAATTTGCTGCCACGTTGGTTGTTTTCCGTCTCTTTTCCATCACCTTCTTCAAGTACTTTTCCTACACTGCCTTCTCGTATGACCTAGTTCGCCGCAATTCCAACATCTTACATTTCTTTATCGAACTTGCAGATGGCAGACGGTTTCTTCTAAAGATTCTGATGAATCCGTTTCTTCACACAGTAGCCGAACCCTTTCCCAATGCATGAGCCAATGCATCAGCTAGCGCCTTAGGCCGGTCAAGGCGTATTCGTTGTTGAGTGTCACTGTCCCGAAGTTTATCAGTAAATGCCTCCACTGCCAACCTTTCCATCAATTCTTCTGGAATATTAGGATAGACCAGTCGAGACAGTCTCGCAATATCAGCCTCGAATTCTTGTAGGGATTTCGTTGGTTTCTGCTGACGGGTTTTCAGTTGGATGTGATACACCGCTGTTAAATGAGCCTCGCCGTGGCGCAACTCTAACCGTTTTACCAACTGTTCATAATCCGTCAATTCTTCCGGGAAAAGGGTATTCAAAATGTCAGATGCATCTTCACGAAGCGCAACGATCAACGCAGTGGCTTTTTCTTCAGTCGCCCAGTTATTCGGCTTAGCAGCCGCCTCGAATTGCTTGTGGTATGTGGTCTATGAGGACTTTCCGTTAAACGTTGGTGGTTTTACTCGTGTTCTTGACTCTATACCGCTTCCTTGGCTGATTTGGCTCGCTTCGTTGAGTGTACTAGATGCGCCAACAACCCCTTCGATTGGTTTTATCTTTCCATTAGAAATCAATTCTTCCAGCACTTTTATTTTCTTTTCTGTTTCTTGAATATTCTTATTAAATTTTTCTTTTCTTCTTCTTTCACGTTTCAAACATTCACTATTTTCTTCCAATTTATTTCCAGGCTTTTACTGTTTTCTTCCAATTTATTTTCCGAATTTTTCTGTTTTCTTCCAATTCACATTTCAAACTTTTCATCATTTGCGACAATTCGTCTTCGAATGGGAACGTTTCAGGACCATGGCCAACCTATTTCAACGCCTCCGCAAGCCGCCACTGAAGTTCCGCTTTATTACCGCTTGTCGCTTCATCCCGTTCTTCCAATTCTCTTCTTAACTCGGTTACTTTTAATTCGTACAAGTTCTTTGCCTTTGTAATGTCTTTTACTCAACCCCACACCTGACACCAGTTGTAATGCTCGTGAGTTTAACAGAATTACTTCTAAGACTGATAACGACAAGAACTATTTATTTACACTAATGTTAATATATCACTATTCACTGCACTATTTATTTCACTGCTATCACTGTAAATTTATTTCTAGATTCACTTCTGCAACGGTCAATTTATTTCTTCCTCTTTCGGCGATAATCTCTTCCTTTAAATACTCTTTTGTTTACTTTCGGGAACCTTCTGGAAAACGTCCGGATAGTTTATTTTTTCTTTGAACTGTTTGAAGAATGAAGAAAGGCGCCCGCGGCTAGTCGGCGAATCGATAATCCGTTCACGCACACATGTACCCGATCGCACACAAACACGCTCGTGCTCGCTACACTATATTAAAAATGATGTAGGGGCAATTATTNAGGCAGGTTCTGAAAATACAACTTCAGTTAAATGATGCAATAACCATTTATGTAAAAGGTCAAGAGAAAGTCAAATGCATTCAAGATGTTCTGGATGATAAAAGTATTAATATTATTAACTTAGAAGATCTGTAATGTCCGTCATTTGAAAACCTAAAAAATTACTACTTAATTCATCTTGTTATTTACATGATTTTATACATAAAATATCAGAGTGTGCCAGAGAAAAAGTAAAATTATTAATAATTTTTTTAAAAAATCTAGCAAGCCAATAATAATAACTGGAAAGATTGTGGTAAAGCATTGTTTTTCATTTTTTTTTTGTGTACAACATGCAGATACATACATACGTAAATGCATACATATTACTATCTGCTGATTACAGCACATCCTGCGTGCTAAGAAAAAGGTATAGAGCTAACTCTTTTCTGAATCCAACGTTTTAATTTTTTATATATACGCATATTTACATACATAATGTCTGTTTGTGTAAGTCTATAGAAGAAATTGACATTAATTTTTTATTTCTGATACATAAATACATACAAGCATACTTACATACATACATACTACCTGTTTATGTAAGTTGGTAGTAAAAATTGACATGTTTTGTTTTTATTTCCCTGTATATATATTAAAATGATTTAACAAATGTAGATGTGAGATTTTTGGGTGAATAATCTCGAGTTTGTTTTTAATAACGATTAATAGTCCAAATTACCGTTTATTAACTTTAAACGTAAGTGACTAAATAATAGGTTTACACCTGACAAAAGCTTATTAGAGAATACTCTCGAACAAATTAAACAAAAGAATCGTTGAACTAGTCGGTTTGCTTCATTTGGTCCAGCAGTTCCCCGGGATTTGAGTTATCTTCCAGCGCTGGTCGGCGCCGAAACCATAATATAAACAGGTGATATGATAAAGAGTTCGTGAGAATGCTCACATACATATATCAATTATATAAAATGTAAATATAAATCGGTCGTATATAGTTAGAATTAACGCAATTGTAAATAAACCGTAATTTTATCAGAAAAATGAAATATTTCTTTGAGTAAATAGCCTATTTGGTTTATGGTTTGTATGTATATATGTATGTATGTATATATAACTGTAGTTCTCTATCTTTTTATAACTAAAGTGCTGGTAAAACGAGATGAACCATGGTTACAATTATTTTACCAATACAGAATTTTATTTTCAAAATCTTTATTGGAGGGAAAATTCAATTCTGGCCTAGCCTTGTTTACGCTCCACTGTTTCCATCTCGTTTGATAAAATTCAATAAGTAATAACTTTAAGCGGAAAATTCAAATAAATACAGGCTCAATCTACATGATGGAGAGTCCATGACCAACATATGGCAGCCCATTAGTTCCACTACTGCTACTATACCAACCGGCTCTTAGAATCATAGAAGCTTCAATAAAACCAAATATGAAAAGACGTATCTTTTACGGTAGAGAAACGCAAACAAATTTGAATAAACGTGCTGTAAGGACAAAGTAAGTACCTTAACAAATGCATCTTTACGTCTGAAAAAGTAGTACAATGAAATAAGAAACAAGCCATTTTTATATTAGCAATGTTTTATTTTTCTAGTATCATTCTTGAACTTTTCTTTCAAGAAATGTTTTAAAAATTAATCTGGTTATTTCTGGAACAAATTCACCTTTTAGTACAGTCTCAATTGCAAATAAACAACCTTCTAAGTTCCATGTCACTTTGAATTTCTTGTCTTCACTCTACAAAAAAAAATTTTAAATAAAACACAAAAAAGTTTCAACAATAAAAATATAATAAAACTCGACAGTTGTTTCGACCTATCTTCAAGAGCACAGAAATATGTAACATATTTATGTACACTTGAAAATGACTGAATAGGCCGAAACAATTGTCGATTTGTTTTATTATATTTTTATTGTTAAAACCTTCTTGTGTTTTATTTCAATATTATTAACTTGATTTGCATCCCTGTCTCGTAATATAGGCTATGCCGTAAATTTAAATAACAGCAAATACCAGCGAATGACTATATCTGCCTAAAATTCGATATTACACCCATATTGCCTCTTCGTAATATTATTAGTGCATTACAGCATACTTTTCAACCAAACGAATGCAATGAAGGTAGTTGCAATAATTTCACTGAAAACTTCTCATCAAAACGTACTAAAAGGTTTACTACATTTATGATAGCTTTCTTTATAAATACAGTAAAATCTCCTTAAATCGAACCTCGATAAGTCGAACATCTCCAAAACTCGAAAAAATGTTTTGTTCCCT
>NW_020439138.1:34856-52197 GCF_000699045.2 Agrilus planipennis | reverse complement strand
AACCACCCTCCTTTTTATTTAAACATTTAAAATGTTTATAACAATAAGAATTTATTAATAATTTTTATTGAAAAAAATTTATTAAAATTAAACGGCTAGGGAAGGTCTGTTTAATGCGGCTCCCTGTAACAGTTTATAAGGGCAACATATAATTAAGGCTATAACTTGTTTGGGTCGTCTACCTGCTTATCTATTAATTATACGTATTGTAACCTTATATGAATTGTTTTGATCAGGACTTAAACACTGCACGAACTAGCTGAAGAAAAATTGCAAACGTTAACTGATGAAACACACATACATACCTATTCGTGACCTTCGCACGTAGGCAGGTTAATTTCACGTAATGATTAGTACTGTATTCGTCAGTGTTTGATTGGCTAATACACAAAATACAAAGTATATTGGAATAATGTCACGAGGTTATCTTACGTTACCTAATGTTAAAAATATGTATCCAATAGAAATTAATTATTTTAGCTCTTTTATCTTTTTGGGTACCGGAAATTTATTATTAATAAAAGTGATATTTTAGGGATTTGGCTTTTTCCTTTCAGTCGTGATGATATTTCCTGAAAAGGATAACTTCTGATTTGTCTAAGTATTGCTTTAAAAAAATCATCTAATCATTGAATAACTTGTCTTAAACATACTGGGTGTTCGTATAGTAATTTCGATAGCACGACAATGTTGCACATGTTACAATAACCGTTGTCAACGGAGAATGTGCTTTGGAGCGAGATTTGCAGGAACCCAGAAGTCAGGCCTAAAGTAGTGTAATAAGTACATTTTCCTAATGTATCTAATACGTCGTCAATTTGTGGTAATGGATACTCGTCTTTAATTGTCTTTTTAACTGCATGTCATTTTTCCTTTCCATCTTTTTTGCTACTTTGCTAAAGCATTATTGATTTCTTCTAAATCTATGTACTTTGTTCAGCAAAGCTCGATGGGAAAATTTTCTTATTCATTTTCATTTTCTTCCCCAGTATTTTCAACAGTGTCATTTCATTTTCAAAGGGTTGCACAGGTAATAAGCATTTCCATATTCGTCAAAGTGACAAATAGATTACAAAAATTTTCGAAATATCGGTTTAAAAAAAATATTAAAATTGATTTAGTAGAAATCGAGAAAATGAAAATTTTTAAGCGTCGGAATACTGAACGCAGGATTTTATGGTCTATCCGCCGCGACAGAGCCACGATCCAAATAAACGGATTTCGAAATTTCGAAAATATAGGCGCCCCTCTGCATCACAAAAAAATTACACACTTTTTTGGCCTCAACAATAATTTGAAAATTTTCATTTTTTTTTTACGCTGCGTAAATTGCAATATTATTATGCAAAACCTGTAAATCCGATCTAGGTGAAATTTAGTGTGATTATTTATCATAATGAAAAGCTGTCTTTAGCCAAGTATGACGGTCTTAGGAGAAATGTAAATATATGAAAAAAAATCCGCATGTTAATATATATTTTTGTTTTTTTTGTATTTTTTACATTTTTGCAATGGAAAAAAAATAATTTTGTGATTTGCAAACAATTTTAGTTACGAAAATTTTTCTTCATCAGGACTTTTCGGCTAAGTCAACTCATTTTGATGTATAAAACGACATTTATTTAAATTTTTTCAATTTTACGTATCCGCATAGTGAAACTATCTTTCCTTACGATTTTTTTCTCAAAAATTTTCCTCATTAATACTACACGTGGTACACCGTGTATTCAGGACAACACTAGCTACCTTTTTAATATCCAACAAAGTTTTCGTTTAGAGCAACTACTAACTTATTAGTCTAGATATTAACTATTATACATAAGTACATAAAAACATCTTATAATACGGCAAAATTGTCCGTTTTTTTCTAAAAAATTCTACTTTTTCAAAATAATTTTAAACTGGAAGACTTTGGAGCACAATAATCGTTATTACAAAAAGATTACCTTGATAAGTCCCAAGTGAACCAATAGGAAATTATTAACTAAAGAAAGTTGATCTTTCTGCACTGCCCATTCAAAAAGTCTTTTATATAATTTCACTGTACACTCTAACGAAGCTTTCGCTATTTCTTCCTTATTGTTTTTACATAAAGAACTAATTTTCATTAAAATGGGAGTAATTGTTTCCAAATAAGCATCACCATCTCTCTGAAATATCAATACATTATGCTGAATTTTATAACTAAAACAAAAAACTTTTACCTCCACTTCTGCGAGAATAATTTCGGTTCTGTTTATTCCAAGATTTACAAAATTTTCAGCTGTTGGATTTTTCATGAATGTATTTATATCTACTTCTTTTGAATCTCCTATAGAAATCGCAGTTATTTTCTGAATCAACTGCTTCTCTGTATCAACTTGAGATACATCTTCCGCGTTCTCATTTTCTATTTTGTCTTCTTCACTTTCACTAGCTTCGGATTCGTTTTCATCCAAATCAGAGAGAGCAACATACTTTCCTAATGAATAAGATGATAATTTACAAATTTTATATTACAACTTTAAAATTGTTTGTGTATAAACGTGCCATATGAAACAATAGTTTAAACAAGCATTAAATGTCTAAAACACATAAAATTTGTTTACCTACCTATTTCCTTCATTTTCAATTCAAGTTCTTTTCTTCCCGAATTTCCAAACTGATTTCCATTTAACATTAATGTTTTAAGATTAGTTTTATCATACAAGGCAAGAGCTAAAGCTAAACCACCCTCCTTTTTAATTTCATTGTATCCAAGTATTACTTCTTCAAGTTTATTGTGTCCTTCTTGCAATCCTTTAGCTAACATCATTGCTCCTTTTGTTTTTAATAAACAATCACCAAAATTAATTGATTTTAAATTTTGTAAAGTGGGAAGAGCCTTAACAAAAGCTTTAACACCTTCATATCCCACTGTATTATCGTTAAGATTGAGAAGAGTAAGATTCTTATTGTATGTGAAAGCGTCGGACAAAGCTGAGATACCCGCATGATAAATACCATTTTGTGGCATCACTATCTCTTCCAACGTACCTATAGCCTGCAAAAGATAACTTTTTAAACTATGATTTAACAAAAACAGACTTGCATACATTATTCTTAGTATTAGTAACAAAATATTATAGTAGGGTAAGCGTCAGACGCCCTTCGGGAAAGTTAGTTAGTTATTTAGTTGGTTAGTTATTTTTACCCTGGCATCACATCACCAAGAGAAACTATTCCCTATAGTTTCAAATAAATTTCTTAATCGATTTTGAAAAAAAAAAACTGAAGAAAAGAAGACAGTAACTACACAAGGTGGAAGGAAGTTCAAGATATAGCTCAAAAAAAATTTGAAGATGTCAACCAATTAAATAATTTTACACCAGATTTTAAATCTTTGAGAAGTTTTGGACTACTGAGATTTCTGGAAGAAAGCGATCGGTGCGGGAAACAAAATAATAATGACCCTAGTTTTAAGTTTTCCATAGATGAACTGAAAGTTGATTACGCGGATTTATTAGTATTCTACCTAGGGTCATTTTGCTGTTCAGAGGGCAAGCAGTTTCTTTTGTATTGTATATAAGTTTATTAGCAAAAAATGCTGTACAAAAAATACATATACACGATCATTATGATATATGATTCATAACAATTATACTTAGTTATAGTCAGTTACTTTTTATTTCTATTAACAGTAATCGCTTGAATACTCTAAACCCTTTACCATGACAGGTTTCCACACTCAGATTATTATACAACTAAAAGCCTCAATACTTCATGCTCTTTTCACCACCCTTAGTACACATTTTTTAACACAGAATCTTATACCACACCTAGTTGAGTATTCATAATTATTAAATGACAGAACATCAGTTAAGTATTTAGGTAACCAGGTTTAAAACTGTAAAAACAACAACATGTCTCTAATTTTCATGTATCGATTCACGCTCAATATGATTCTCATCACTCTGTTTTGCATTATCTGTTGTTTATTTACATATTCTTTGCTTAAATTCAACAGAAGAGAACAGTAGTCTATATTTGGTGCAATCATGCTCTTGCATATAATGACTTTCGCATAACTACTCAAAAAAATTTCATTATACCTAAGCAACTAACCTTTTATTGACTTTACATAATATATGCATGCTCTTTAAATCTAAGATATTTAGTTTTCTCTACCTCTATTATTCTATCGCTCCCACTCATTATCTTATATTTATTTTTTAGATTTATCTTTTTTTATCACGAAGTTTAAGCACCAGTGAGTTTAATTTCCTCCAATTATTCAGAACACTCAGTCCTTTGTCTCGGGAATAGCGAATCTATAAGCTAAGAGGAATAAGCTCCTTAAATAGGTCTCCAGAATAGCATTTAATAGTTCAACCATTCCATCAGACTGCGGGTGAAAGGGCGTAGTAATGATTTTTGTAATGCCTATTAGTTCAGTAAGCTGCTTAAAGAAAGCCGATTCAAAGTTCCTGCCGTGATCACAATGCATTTTCAATGTTCTCTATATTGAATGATCAGCTTTTCAGTAACGTCTGCTGATTTACAATGTTTGGAACATTCATCTATTTCCATCGCCATATTAATAATAAAAGCTAAAGGTGTTGCTACATGAGTGCAAACTCTTTTAGATATACCTACATGTTGCCATCAACACCCCCTGCTTTATTCATAATATTTTTAATAATATTATTTTAATTTCGCAACAAGGTCTAACGAATATAGTATTCTGGCAGCACTTGTCACGGTCGAAACTGGGCTTCTCTTGGGGTTCAGTGCAGTTATTGGAAATTGTTTTACCAATTGTTGTAAAAAAATACATTAACTATATAGACTCATCCCTCTTCATCTCCAAATTTAATGTTTTCAATTTTTGATTTTGTATTTTAAATCATATTAAACTTTGCTCTGACATAGTTCTATAGCTTTTAACTATCCGAATTTTTGATTTTATTCAATTCATATCTATTTTTAGCGCAAAACAAAACTTTTTTTAAAATTCTGCTGCTTTAAGGATTGCTTGTTTCAGATTCAACTCTGTTATATTTGAAATAGTGGCCATCTTTATGCACTATCTATCTACGCTAAAAACTTAAAACAACGACTGAATTAGTTTGGGTAAGGAAACATAGGAGATACTCTCCAGAAATCGACGTTACTTGATACGGGCACTTCACCGAATGTGGAATTGGTTATTGTTTCACCGCGATACCTCGCTGCCGTTTTTTTTTTGTTTCACTTAATTTTATTTGCACGTTGATTTTATTTAACACATATTTAAATTCACACTCTAGCTTCCGAACGAATATGTACATTAGACAACATAATGACTCACAAAACTTATAAATTTATTTTTCACTTACATTTGTGAAAACATCACCGTTTTCTCGCACACTACTTTGCGAACGTATATGCATATTAGTGAACGCAATGACTCACCAACTTTTATTATTATTCACTTTCCCTTGTGAGCATCACACTGTTTTAATCCGCACTGGACACTTGCAAGGCAGCGCTTCCTGAAACTCAAAATATGGGGAGTGGGATGTCTACAATCTGTGAAAAATCAAAGAAATCAACAACAACAACAAAGGCACTTTCTGATCGTAAAACTCATAAAATAAACACCCCATAATAAAATTGGCAACCGTTATCAGGGATCATAAAACATTCTTCCAGATTTAATTCTGGACCGTTAGTTACCATACCAGTAACAATGGAATGAACAATATTTTCTGCCGACATTGCGTATTTTGCAGCGATCGCGACGCTTTTCCAGGAAGATATCATTATCAATAGATGAAGTATATATTACAAATATATGTTAATTTGTAATATCTTGGCTTTACGATTTATTTCCTCTTAAGAGGCTTTAATTAACGCACATGGAGTATTTCTATCTCGGTTTAATTGTAAATATCCATTTTTAAATTATTTTGGTAAATTGTTCTTTTTAATTAAAAATTAATAGTAGCCTTCATGCAAATAAAATATTTTTTGAGTTTTCTTTTTAAAAAGGACTACCGAAGGTTTAAAATCGTAACGGGCGCAATTCTGCGAATTTCGAAAGTTGCTACCACAAACTGGAACCCGATATCATCGAAAGTGTCTGTGAAATTAGGTGAAAGTGCGTGTATCGCTCGTGTTTTAGTACCAAAAATTACGGATACCAACGAAGGAGCAACCTCATACTGATTGAGGTCTCCTCAGTCAAACTAACGAAGGAACAATCACGTACTGATTGAGGTATCCAAAACCAAATCAACGAAGGAAGAACCCTGTACCGATTGAGGTCTCAACACCCAAGTCATCAAACAAAGTAGGTGTTTTCGTTTTTTTTTTATTGTACTATTATCTTGAACGAAAATTGTTTAGAAGCTTTAATGTAACTCGGAAAAGAATTACCTACTTCATTATCCTCTAATTTTATAGTAGACCCCACCTTTACGAATATTAATTGAGACCGGAACTGCAAACCCGCTTATTAGCCCAGAAATTGCTAATCTATATTTCCAAAGTTATCAGAAGAAGCTTTTATCCTCAAAACAATAACTATACAAACCAAGCTAGAAAAGCAGTAATTGTCGATTTGTTCGAGGAAGGTCAAAACTTAAAATTTTTCGTAGCCAAATTTTATAGAGAGATTGTTATAATTTAGCAGTCTCAAAGAACTGAACGAACAAAATAAATTACCGGAAAGGAACTGTCACACTATATAACAGCGAATTCGAGTTGATAAGAAATATCCCAAAACCAGCAGCGGATGTCAACAAAATCGAAGTACCAATACCAATTAGAAAGGGAACTGTATTAACTCCTCAACAACGGCTGAAGAACATCACAATTCTGGAAACCATCACCACAGCCGAAAAGTACCAATTTTAGGAAGCATCAATTCGGGAAAAGGTACACTAAAAATTACATCAAGACATATTGATAACACACAAATTGATGTATGCAATGTACAAAAATGCAAAGTACAAGTTCATAATTCAAAACTGCACCGACCAGTATTTAGCTTAACCTATTTAACAATTCAGGAAAAACAATTAGCGGAAGAGTTATTGACGGATTATCAGAACATCTATCGTGAAGGGGACGTGGTTACTGTTACTAACGCAACGAAATATAAGATACCTTTACAGTCGGACACACCAAGATTATTGTCAAGCCTTATCGCTTTCAATTTATCAAAAAAAGGAAATCCAGAAGCAGATAAGAGGAGCTACGAAGACAAAATAATAACACGGAAAGTGAATCACATTTAAATGCACCAATTTTCCTTGTCCCAAAAAAAAGATTTTCCCTCCGAATGTCGTTTGGATTAAAAAATGCACCTACATGTTTCGCCAGAATAATTAATAATGTACTCAGAGGTTTAATTAATAAAATTTAAAAACCGTTTTGGACAGATTACAAAAATACAACTTTAGAATTCAAACGGAGAAATCAGAATTCTTTTGCATGATATCGAATATCTAGACACCTTGTAACTACATCAGGAATTAAACCAAACCCAAAATTAATAAAAAAAAAAAAACAGAATACACCTTACCCACCACGATCAAACAGGTGAAATCATTTTTAGGTTTGGCAGGTTTCTACAGAAGGTTAATCAATGATTAGAGTACCCTTACAAAACCACTTACTCTGTGTGCCAAAAAGAATGCCAAGGTCGAGCATTCACCGGAATTTGTAAACGCCTATAACTCAATTAAAGCAATCCACCAGTTTTAACGTACCAAAACTTTTCCAAAATTTTCAATGCAACAACCGATGCCTGTAATGTAGGACTGGGAGCTGTTCTCACAGGGAGAAATTAGAAAAGACAAGCCAATAATGTATACCAACAAGACCTTAAACAACTGTAAGAAAAATTATTCAGCCATTGAAAAAATGTGTCTAGCCATCATCTAGCAAGAAAGATGTTCCGACCATATATAGTGTGAAGGATTTCGGTCTATTTATTCGCAGGTATTCTTTTAACGTTTAAACCTTGAATGAGGAAATCGATATGCAGTTCAATAAACTAATTCAGTAATACAACGTCAATTATTAGTACAGGTCAGTCACTGTAGAACAGCTGTTGTTAGAATAATGTGACATGTACTTATTTATGAATTTGAATCATATCGACGCTGTAGGGACGAAATCCTAAATTTCAAATAAGAAGACAATCCCCAAAATAGTACACGTGAAGTAGCAGGGAACCTTGACTCTTCTCGTGTGAGAACAGTTGCTGTATTCTTAACATCATTTCGACAGAAAAGTGCTGCAAAGCCTAGTTTTTCCATAGGGTGTTGTTTGACAAACAAATTTGCTTCACACGGGACGGAATTTTCAACTTTCAACGATAAATTTTCCTGGAAACATCGGCGCCCTACCTTGAGCTCAACGAAGGGAGAGTTATATAATTTGATGCTAGTGCATCCACTAGCCTTTCTGGAAGGGTCACCTACCTAATCACGGTACATAAAAATCGAAAATATTCTGAAAGAATGAACGTACACAAAATTTGCAACCTCAATGAACGTGAACTAACATTCACATTTTCGATTTGAACTGCTTTCATAAATATGGCGTGTAGGTAGTTTTTTTTCTGGGAAAAGCATATCACGTGATATGGTAACACTAGATTGTTAAGTCAATTTCTAACCTCGAAAATGATAAAATAATTTTCTAAAAATGATTACCATCTTCCATAGGAGACGTCAGAAACGTTTCCTTCCTGTTGCAGATATTACTTCTGTTATAAATTAATATAGGTATTGATTAACGATATTAGATGATAATTCTGAGAGCAATAAAGCAAAAAATCGACTACAGCATTTCATTTGGCAAGATGGGTTGTGGTTATTGTCAACACCAGATTCATACAAGTTAATATTATCACGTATAGACAACCCAACATTCAGTGTCACAAGTATTCAATCCAATATACACAGCAACAAAGAAGTCCAAATTTTCTAGATATCACATTCTGAATCTTTCTGAATTAATTTTATATAACTTCAAATTAATGAGGAAAAATTACTGCTGCTGTTACTCCGTTGTCGCGGATCAAACCCGACGACAGCCTTTAAACCCGAATCAGGACAGCATCAGGACGCTCAAATGGCACACCATGTCTTTTATATATCTTAACGTATTTGGATGTTATTAGGTATACATTTTAGTTTGAAATGAACCAGTTTTTTTATTGCGTGTCTCAATAAGAATACATACTCGACCCATTTTAAGGTCAGCTGCAAGTCAGAAAGCTGGAAAAACTGTAAGTATTCCGTTAAATTATTTTGAGCGACAGGATTCTGAAGAATTAACTGACAATTCAAATTTACATAAAATGCATCAGAGACATCATCATCATCATAAGGTCGTTAATGCTAAGACTGATTGGGCACACACCTCCTCTTTTCTATCCTGAGTTAATCTTAGCATTTCCCTAAAACTATAATATCCCAAATCCTTAACTAGGTCTAACTCCTGTTTCTGCTACCAATATGTCTCTAAGTAGCACCTCACGTCAAAGGTGTCCTGCCAACCTATCTTAATAAAAATTAATCTTAGTACAACTTTTGTGAAACGACATTTTAAGTATTCAAAAATAAAAGTTTCACTAATATTATTGACTTCCATAACACCCTTTCTTCTCCTGCTGTTTCTAACCTTCTCTATCACGCAATTCTCATCATTCGCCTATAACACCGCATTGTGAACACTTCTAACTTTTACATTTCCGCCGCGCCCAACGTCAATTTCGCACTCATACAGAGCCTTGCTCTAAACATTGCTTCAACAATCTTTTTCAAATTTGTAAATTAACCGTTCATCAGTATAGAAATGATTTCTTTTTGTTAAAAGCGACTCTACGCTACGCTATCCTCTGTTTTATGTTTCTACTATTCTTTCTATCTTGAGGAAAATAAACAAGAAAAATAAACACCAAAGCCAAAGTGGCAGCGTAATAAATTAAGATAAAGCATTACCCATACGATAAAATTATTAGTACAGCGTTATTTTTTATTTAGCTGCACTTTCAATTGCCCTTCAATATAATTGATGAATGAACGTAATTCTTAGACAGAGTTTGAAAAATGGAATCAGATTTTTTGTCACCAAATAAATAATTTAATGCAGCGTTATTTAAAAAACACTTTGCGTTACCTATATATACCATAACCTTTAAAGGCTACAATCCCATGCTGAAAATCTAAGAGGTGAAATTACTCACCACAAATTATATATAGAATTGTAGTAACATACGAAACAACATTAAGTAATACGCCGTTAATTTTGGGCAGCAAACCTGAGTATGCATGTGAACCAAACTTTAAATTTTGAAGTGAGATATTTTGATAAATAATTTTTGTACGGCATTCTTAAAATAATATAGGCCAAAAAAAAATAATCATTTAGAACATAGTGTCATACAAAACTAACGGTACCGGAAGCCAGGTTAATTTTTTATTTTTAGCCAATTCCGCCATGATTTTTAGTCATTTAATACTGTGCGGTGTTTACTTTATTTTATGGCGATAACTACGTAGTTTCATTTTTCAGCAACGCCGTACATATTTATCGGTTCAGGTGTTAAAAAACCCAACACTTAACTGAAATTAAGTGATATATATATATAGTTTAGGTGATTTTACACAACATATTATTTAATGATTTTACTTTAACACCATGAAAGAATGAAATATTATACATATGACTCGCGCAGGAAAATTAATTTCCTCTGGAGGGCAAATTTTTTTAGTGAAAAAATGTGTAACTATACGGCATTTGCATTGTTCGATATTTTGTAATACCGAACATATTTAAGTGTATAGAGGAGAAAAACAAGGGACCCACCTTCCTCTAACAGACTCGTACGATGCAAAACCATTGCAAAATATACGGCATTGATGTTAACGTTAACAAAATTGTTTTAGTTAAATGTTATTTAAAAATATTTCAAATGTAAAATCAATAAAAACTAAAAAAACAAAAGTTGCAATTATTATTGGTGGTCAAATTCCCTTATATTTCTAAATTAAATTTACTGCTTCTAAATCCCATATGCCCTAAAACCTACCGAAGAGAAATGAAGACGAGACTGTTACAATACGTCATATTCGTCTTTTCGAAAGCAATTTGTCATATTAATCTTTTCATGTTGATTCTGTCTGTATACTATTAAGAGTTCAAAAACATTTATTAAAATTGACGAAAGATATGATA
This sequence comes from Agrilus planipennis, assembly GCF_000699045.2. NCBI lineage: Eukaryota > Metazoa > Arthropoda > Insecta > Coleoptera > Buprestidae > Agrilus > Agrilus planipennis. The sequence goes on along the minus strand of NW_020439138.1, from coordinate 41,001 downwards.
ACTTTCTTACATTCATGTTTTTTAAAATTTGCCTTCTACCAAACTTTCGTAAAAAACATTAAACTTTTATATATTTTTGTTATAGAAAAATACTATTAGTTAGGGGAGATGATAGTCAAAAACTGAATCACCAGTTGCCTGTATTGCCCCAAAATCGATCATATAAAATATCTTCCAATATTCATAAGAATTTCATTAATTTAAATTCATTTTCCATCTCACATACACGGCACTGTAATTTTAAATCATTATTTTATGTTTCGGATATATTGTTGCATATGCCGTACAGAAATTAATAAACTTAATTGCCAGTAAAAATGTCGCCAAAATCCTGTTAGTTGACAAAATTGCTTAAAATAAAATTGTACGGCATGAGTTTTTCCTTTTAGTTTTGAAGAATTAAAAAAAATTATTAGTGATGTACATAAATTTACAAGTTTCAGAGAATTTTAAAATTCTTGGCAAAAGAGCGAATATAAAAATTGAAGATGAAAAATTAGTGGCTGATTTTAGGTATCAAGGAAATCAAATAAATTAGGATGGAAGGAGCAGTAGGGATATAAAGCAGAGGATAGCACAGGCTAGTCATCTTCAATAAAATGAAGTCACTTCTATGTTCGCGAACGGTTACTTTAGAAATTCGAAAAAGATTGTTAAAAGAGTATGTTTGCAGCACGACAGTGTACGGGTGCGAAACATGGACAGTGGGCGCGGCGGAAAAGGTTAGAAGCGTTCGAAATGTCAGGCGAATAATGAGGATACCGTGGGTAGAGAAGGTTAGAAATGAAGAGGTATTAGAAAGAATAGGAAAACAGAGGACTCTATGGAAGTCAATAAGAAATAGACGAGATAGGTTAGTAGGACACCTTCCCAGGCATGAAGGTCCAGTCAGAGACATATTAGAGGCAGAAACGGAAGTTAGGAGGGGTAAAGGTAGACCTAGATCAGATTACTGTTCGCAAATATTGTTGTTCGGAAAGTCATTTCGTTTTTTCCCGACAGAGGATTTAATTGTATTCTTTTGCACCCAACTTCACATTTAAGCCGTATAATTTTTATATGCTTTGAGAGCTCATATAGCAAGGCTTGTGTGTGAAAAATTCCAATTAATTCTACGCAGTAGTTTTTGGTTGGTGCCCTTTTAAATATGGAGAGCGATAAGCAGCATTTTCGACATATCTTACTGTTTTACTACAGAAAGGGTAAAAATGCTGTTCAAGCCAGAAAGAAATTGACTGATGTGTATGGAGAAGGTGTGTTGACAGTACGCCAGTGCCAGAACTGGTTCGCTAAATTTCGATCCGGCAATTTTGATGTCGAAGATGCACCACGTTCGGGAAGGCCGGTTGAAGCTGATAAAGACGCGATAAAGGCATTAGTTGATGTGAACCGGCGAATAACAACACGTGAGATCGGATTGAGGTTAAATTTATCAAATTCAACAGTTTATGACCACTTGAAAGGCCTGGGATTATCCTCGAAGCTCGATGTATGGGTTCCCCATGTTCTCACAGAGAGAAATCTGTGTCGCCGCATTGACGTCTGCGATTCGCTTCTCAAACGTCACGAAAATGATCCGTTTTTGAAGCGCATCATCACTGGGGACGAAAAATGGGTTGTATACAACAACGTCAAACGCAAGAGGTCATGGAGCAAAAAAGATGAACCGGCTCAAACCATTTCCAAAGCCGATATTCACCAAAAAAAGGTGATGCTGTCTGTTTGGTGGGATTTTAAAGGAATCGTTTTTTTTGAGCTTTTACCGGATAACACAACGATTAATTCGGAAGTCTACTGTCATCAGCTGGACAAACTGAATGATGCACTTCAACAGAAAAGGTCAGAACTAATCAACAGGAAAGGTGTAGTGTTTCACCAAGACAACGCGAGACCTCACACAAGTTTGGTCACTCGCCAAAAGCTTTTACAGCTTGAATGGGATACAATGCTACACCCACCATATTCTCCAGACCTGGCACCATCGGATTATTATTTGTTCCGGTCACTCCAAAATTTTTTAGACGGTAAAACCTTCACCTCAAATGAGGAGGTCAAAAACCTCCTCGATCAGTTTTTTGCCAGCAAAGACCAAAAATTTTATGAGCGTGGAATTATGCTACTACCAGAAAGATGGCAAAAGGTGTTGGACCAGAACGGTCAATATATAATTTAATAAAGTATTTGTTTATTATAGGAAAACTGTCTTTCATTTCCACAAAAAAAAAACGAAATGACTTTCCGAACAACCCTATAGTTAAGGATATGGGTTGTTCTAGTTTCAGGGAAATGCGAAAGAGTGAAGGTGCGTGTCCAGCCAGTCTTTGGACTAAGGACCATTATGATTATTATTTCTTAATATTTTAATTTAGTTTCAATAAATATAACTGGCCATGAGCTGCAACAACAAAATTTAAATCATATTATATTGAAACACTGGTTGCCGTTGTACAGGAATTTGACTTTAAGACCAAAAACGTATGATTCAACTCCCAAATGCAGACAATTGTTTATTTATGTTTATTTGAACCATAATTTTTAAACAGCATAATATTAAATTATTTTGTTTAATATTATGAAGCACTAAATATGTACGGCGTTGCTGAAAAATAAATCTATGTAATAAGCGCCATAAAGTAATGCAAACGCCGAACAGTATTAAATGACTAAAAAGCATGGTGAAATAGGCTAAAAGTAAAAAAATAACCTGACTTCCGGTAATGTTAGTTTTGTACGCCACTATGTTCGAAATGATTATTTTCCTTTGACCGATACAATTTTTAAAGACGCCGTACAAAAGTAAATTATCAAAATATCCCATTTCAAAACTTAAAATTTGGTTCGCCTACATACTTAGGTGCACCGCCCAAAATTGACGGCATGTTGCTTAAAGTTGTTGTCTCGTATGGTACTACGATCCTGCATATAATATATAGCGAGTAATTTCATCCCTTGCATTTTTGGTACGGGTTACGATAGTTAATACACGGGGTGTACATCAGTGCGATATCGGACGATACCTCCTTACAGAATATTAGAATGATGAATTAAATGCGAAATTGCTAATGCTTTAAAAGGCATAACCTACATTTTTTTTGCATATACTTAGTGCTTATTTAATGAGATATGAGGTAAAAGTTCATTTTAACACCATATATTTTTCAACATTTTTGAATTTCTTTAAGAATTCTACATACTTTTTGGTAAGCAAAAATCCATTTTGAATGCAAAAATACTTTGCACGAATCTAGCAGATTGACAGCGCCAAAGCAATTTGTTTTATTTTTATTCATTTTTATTTCCATGGCTAACTTAGCAAAATTTGTAGAAAGTTTAAGCCCATAGCTCACAACTATGTATTACACAAAAGTTTATTATTTGGCTTTACACTAAAAAAAATATAGGTCACTGCATTAAAAGAAAAATGAGAAATAGCTGTTTCCAGTTTTGACCTCTATGTGCAGTATTGCAAACACACTTTAAAATGTTATAGAGGCATAAAGTAAGTGAAGCTACACACTTATAATTTGCAAAATACTTGGATAGTAGTCTCAAATAAACTAAATATGTTTGATTTTATTGACACATGCATACTTACAGCAACTTTTTTAAAAAATACTATCTCCAAAACAGTTGATTTTTACCATCGGCAATATTCTCCAAAAACTATGTACAATTCTTAGGGAAATTCAAAAATGTAATAAAATATGGGGTGTTCCATTTTAAAATGACCAACATTTACCTCATCTTGCATTTAATGAGCACCCTGTATATGCAAAAATATTCCTAGGTTATACCATTTAAATCATCAAGCAATTTAATATTTTTTTCTATTGTGTAAGGGGATATCACCCGATGTCACACTAATGTATACCTACCAATCTTTCATAAATTACATATAAGGGCTAATCAGAAGAGCTGCCAGTAATTTACAACAAATGTTATTTCTGAAATGTAAAATATTAAAAGATAATACATATTAAATTACCTTAAAAACCTCAGCCAATGCTATAGCTCCATCATTTTCAAGTCTATTCCTTCCAGCAACAAAAACTTTAAGAGCTAATGGTTTGCCTTCATTTTTACTGGAATTATAGCAATCTAGCAATGCAGTAGCTAATAATTTACCACCTGTTATTCCAAGACCATTATTATTTAACCTTAATTCTTCCAGTCCAAAACAAGAAGAACTTCTTAGTAAAGAAGCTAAACCTTCTACACCAATTGGACCAAAAGCATTATCACTTAGATCTAACTCAATGAGCCTAGCACCAGCAGTCACTAAACTGCTGCCTAAATATTCCTAAAATATTTTAATATAGAACAATTTTGTTATTAAGTCATTCCAAATATAGTGTTAATTCAATTTAAATTTACACCTACCAGTGCTCTTGGTATTTCTGTCTTCATTCGACCTGTAAACATATCCTTCCATAGAGCCCTTTTAAATTCAGGATGAGTTTCTAATGACTTTGCAATAGCTTGAGATGCTTGAACTCCCAAAGTGTTTCCTTCAAGATTTAAAAACTCCAAAGTCTTGCAACGTTCAATTGATTCCACAACGCTTTTTGCTAAAACATATTTTCTAAATACCTATCAGTTTTTTAATAAAATGTAACACTTACCATCTTCTTGTGTATCCAATTTTAACGACTTCCCTTTGAAACTAACTCCATTTATTGATGCACTTGCTGTTTCAAATGAAGTCGTTAAATCATCTAAATTACTAGAAGTCATTTCAGCTAAAATTTAATCATCTAAAACTTAATTCCAGTACAAACGCCACAGACGATTAAAAATAAAGAATGCCTGTAACTTCACCATAACCTCACCTATTTTAAGCGCCTGCAAGCATAGATAAGTATTATTATGTATCATATATTAACACTCGCGGATGTTGCGCCCTCTGACAAGGAGGCGGCCGAACTAAAGTAAAAGACCGGCAATTTAAATGGGTTCATTGTTTTTTTTTGTTATGTTTTAAAGGAAAATGAAGGATTAAGTGAAAAATCATCAAGTTGTCTGTTAAGAAGGTTTTATATTACGAATTTGTGTATCTATAGTGAGAACGTCAGATGCATAGAACATATTTTTATCAACTTCTCAATCATGGGAAAGTTAGTGCAATGGGTACGAAAATCAAAATCGTAGTTTTCAACATACTTTTAAGATTTGAAAATCCACCTAATTTTGAGATATATGTTTGCGTGCGTGCGTGCGTACCACCATGTCTGGTAATAACCATTTTTTCAGGTGCTGATTAAAGCGTATTAATAACAATAATATGATCTGAACAGAATTATTTTAACATTCGGATAAGAAATTTGTTTTGTATTTACAAAATGACTGCATCAAAGTAGATTTGGGAATTTACCTACCTTCTTTATAACAATCAAACATTGTCATGTATTACTATACTGTAATACTATTAATAATTGAATATTGTTAACAACGATAAGTGTATTATTGTTCGTAGAAATTAAACATTAATATTTACAATCAAGAAACACACGCTTCTCAAAAATAATTTAAACATCTTTTGTATTATTTTTTTTTGTTGTTGTTACTGTTTGAATTAAAAAACTATTGCTAAAAATAAATTCATAACTTCAATTGCGAACATGATGCTTTTAACAAAACAAATATTAAAACGGAAAAATTATTTTAACACAACAAAAGGATTCCCTGTTCTCAAAAGCTGCACGCACGAAAAAACATGACTCATGCGGCGTTACCTCGCTCTGAGGCGTTCCATTTAAGGCTTGAAGTGCAAGCGAGAGCGCCAAACGAGCGACAAAGAGGCACAATCGGCATCCGCGTTCGGCAGCGTTCGACATCTGTCTCTCTCCTACTTGAGTGAGCGATGCGTCTTCGTGGACAGCTGCTATACAATAATACATTTACATGTTTTCGTCAAGTATGAAGTGCAGTGAAAAATGAATGTGGTGTCAATTGTTTATAGCAACGATAATTGCGGCGATAAAGGTAATGATTCTTTCGATATTAAATATATGTTCAGTGATATATTGTCGAATTGAAGCTAGAGTTACAAAAATTTTAATGATGTTTAAAAGTTGTAAATAAAAGTTGTAAAACAATTGCTCAAAGCACATTCATACTTGTAAAAACTATGTACATTGGAAAAAAA
>NW_020439138.1:32200-33351 GCF_000699045.2 Agrilus planipennis | reverse complement strand
CACCAACCAAAAACTACTGCGTAGAATTAATTGGAATTTTTCACACACAAGCCTTGCTATATGAGCTCTCAAAGCATATAAAAATTATACGGCTTAAATGTGAAGTTGGGTGCAAAAGAATACAATTAAATCCTCTGTCGGGAAAAAACGAAATGACTTTTCGAACAACCCTACAGTTTCATTCAGAATCAAAATCTTTTGTTTCTATTTCGAGAAAGGTTTCTTTTGTGCCTCTGCGCAAAATAGTGTTATGGATGACACTGTTATAAATCTGAAGTAAAATGTGTACACAAATTGGTCAGAGTTGACAGCAAGGAGAGTTATGCATGTGAACAGACTATGGTCAGCAAATTAGCCCACGAAGTTCACACGGATAACGTCTCAAACAGCAACAAGCTTATCGTAGTGATTTCTTACCACGTATAAATACTTTGTTCAAATTTAATTATTCGTTTATTATTACAGTTGACGCGCGTGGCGTATTGCTGTTCTATAATTCAATGTTCCAATTATTATCATGTAATTAACGCACATGTAGTGTATCATTATTGATATAATTTGCAAGTGTATTTATCCAATAAAAGTTAGTTTAAAGTTTAAGACTCTTTTTAAAAACTGGATTAAGTGCACCGATCGTTTAACTGGCGCAGTAGTAGCGGATGTGGAAAAGTGTGGAAAATAAGGAACAGTGACTTTTCGGTAATTATCAGTAAAAATGCAAAATTGGGATCCAGATCTTGTGCCAAAATACTGAAAAACTTCGGAAAAGAAAGAAACAAAAAGAAAGAAAAATACGACATACACAAATCAAAGGTAGGTCAAGAAAACTGTATTTTTGCATGTGAAACAAGTTGTTATTCTAACCAATGAGGTGAAACAAAGTTTAAATTAAGCTACCTAGGTTAAACTATAAAGAATTTGTGAATAGTAGTAATTCGAATTTACTTTTGAGAGCTTGTTACTCACTATCCTAATCTAACCAATTATGCTCAGTAAACAAAAAATTAAAATTTCATGACGAATAGAGTAGAGATCATATATTTGGAGACTGTAAATAGGTCATTAAATTCAATTAGACTAGACGATTTTATTCCTGAAAATAGGTGTAGTAATAATAGCAATCCAACAGATATCTTACTGTTTTACCCTTT
>NW_020439138.1:29697-32112 GCF_000699045.2 Agrilus planipennis | reverse complement strand
CAAATATTAAAAGACTTTGGCAACTCGTGAAAAGTAAAATTAACAGTCACAGGAAAACAAATAATGGTTCACAACCTTATTTAATTGATGAAAATGGGGGAGAAATAGACAATAGACAAGATATTGTAAATACTTTCAATAATTTTTTTAATAGCGTAGGGTCTGCGCTAGCTAATAAGATAATAAAACCGAAAAATTCAACTTTTAAGCCACCAGAACAAAATAAAAAATCTATTTTCTTAAGACCAACAAATCAACAAGAAATCACTAACATCATATTACAAATAAAAGATAAAAGTGGCGGAGTTGATGGAGTAAGTATCAAAATTTTAAAGAATATTGTACATTTTGTAAGTAAACCTCTAGAATATATATTTAATTTATCAATTGAAAAGTCCACTTGGCCTACTATTTTTAAAAAAACGCAGAAATAATACCAATTTACAAAGATGGAAACAAACACATGCCCACAAATTATAGACCTGTATCACTTATATCAAATATAGCAAAAATATTAGAAAAAATATTCATTCAAGATTAGCAAACTTCCTAAATAATTCAAACATATATCAGATAATAAATACGGTTTTAGGAAAAATAAATAAAAAAATACGATAGCCAACAAACAAATTTTTACCCAAAATTTTCAGCTGGCATTAATAATACAAATATGCCAAGAAGAAACGAAACATCAGCGAGAGTTAAATTATAATTGCAATAATACATCACAAAATAGACCTCCTAATTACCAGAACAACTCTAATTCGCAGGTTAGGAACACTAACAACTATCAGTCATTAGCACTTTTTAAAGTGGCGAAACCCAAATAAATAATTAATTTTAACGTTTAAAACGTTAATTTTACAGAGATAGCGCAGGACAATAGCAATAATTTTACACAACAGGATTATGATAGCCAAAATATGGATGAATGTAGTGTTTTAACTGATGAAAATGTTTTAAGAAGCGACAATAATTTAGTTCAAGAAAATGAATGTGACTACCCAAATTTCGAGTTGCCTTACGACGACGTAGATTTCTCATCTCACGATCAACCTATGGAGAATATAGAAAATATTCGGTAACTTGTCTCGGAACAAAACTTAGAAGCAATAGTAGTTCATTACCTTGTATTATAATAGATAGTCCACCGTTGAAAATATTAATTGACACAGATGCAACACATTCCTTGATTAATACCAAACCCGCTAACGAATATTTTCCAGAATTCAAACAAAATGAAAACTTTATTCTTAAAACCATAAATTCAGAAACAGTTCATAACCAGTCAGTCAATATAGACATATTTCAGGAAAATCAATTTTTAAAATTTTTTATTGCAGGTACATTTTCGATACTTATCACCAAAGCCGTCTTTAATACAAGCCATGCTGAGAAATTTGGCAACATCGCATTGCTTCGATGTGAGAGTCCTATTCTGCGAGTCTTAGTTATTATTACTACACGTCGTTACACATGATTTTTAGACACCCATTACGATAAAAATGAATTAAAATTTTAAATAAGTAACATTTATTTATGACTGATAGTACGTGACGTTATTTAAAATACACTTCAACATGTAGGTATTAAAAACAAAATAGAAAAGACAATAGATTAGGTAAACATTGATAGGTACCTATATGAATTTCATCTCGATAATTGTAATTTTATTAAGGCAAATTTCCACACCACCATTGAGGTATTGCCACGGCGCGTCACCTTTTTTTTGGGATTCGCCAATAGCCCTGCCATCCCATTAGAAAAAATTAAATACAATTTCAACTTTTCTAATTTACGGACTTTTGCTGTCTTACAGTTAGCTGAATTTGAATTGGAGTGGCGGGACTCTTGCTTTCTATAATTTATAATTTTAACGTAATCATTAAGCAAAACTTTAGCAAAAAAAAGATAAAATTTGGAAGAGTATATCTTCATAATGTTTTCCACAACTACATTAATTTTTGAAAATAGTTAATTTTCCTAAAATTGGTTTTTGGTGTTCAGCCCGTAAACATTGTGTCTGCAGATTTTCGTTATTAGGTACTTATTTCTTCAAGAATGGCATAAATGTGAAAAAACACTATACTAAATATTATCAGTAGCAACAGAAAGTCCTCCCCTTTGTAAATAATCAAGATAAATCTCCAACGCAAGAGCCTTTATTGTTTATTATGAGTGAAATACAATTGTTGCAAGTTATCTTTTTACGAGCAGAATGAACTGCATATCCTGAAATGGAAATTTTTAAGGAGTCATCTAAATCACAATTCATTAAAAAATCGGAATTTAAAATTTCAATAAACTGACTTATGTTTAAGGGAGACTCTTCAACAATTTAAATTCCTGTTTCATTATTCTCTGGTAATTTAGGATATGTTAAAAGCACACTCAAAACATTACCGGCAGTGGATA
>NW_020439138.1:24890-28263 GCF_000699045.2 Agrilus planipennis | reverse complement strand
ATTTTTTTTACTGTTTTTATAATGTCACTTTCGTTAAAGTGATGTATGTAAACTCCAGAATATTTTCATGGAGTCCAATCTTTGCGAGGTATAGTACTTATGCATTTTTTTCGCATTTCATCATTTTTTTGGGAATAAAAATATAGACATACTTGTACTTACATTTTAAAGATGATTTATAATTTGAATTGCAACTGGGAACACAACGACGAGAGGCATTTTGTTAAGAAATAAACAAGAAAATTTACAACTAAAACACACCATCTGACCTAAAACATTTTCACTTCTTTCACTTAATAGTTACCTTCTGCAATTGAAAACTGTATCCAAAGGTATTAATGACTAAAACACACTATAAGCATCCTTATTGCACATTTATTGCACGATATTTCCGCTAAAATTAAAATATTATAGAACAATGAAAGAAACACAACAACCAATGTATTAGTTGTAACTATCATTAATTGGGAAATCCTGGGACTCCCACAGTGTTGCCAAGTAAACCTTCAGCACGGCTTGTAGGTAGAGACGGCTGTGCTATTACGAAAGGAATAGTTTTAGTACTACCAAGACAAAAGATAGGAAACCTATTGATACCAGAGACAGTAACCACCGCAAATAATTACCATTGTGAACTACCTTTTGTAGGCAATAATTTTAATGTAGATAAATATTACCGAATTAAAACACGGACGTTCAGAGGTACTGTATAACAATTGTCGCCCTATGTTGCAAGCCATATTAGACGTAAAAGACCATGAAACACTAACACAAGCTACGGCAACCGTTTTAAATTACATCACCAAACACCCTGACAACTACCAAAAACATTCAAATCCTTCACCAAGTAAACTTCCACGTCTCAATCCAAATATTAACCCTGGTAGATTGTCAAATTTATCAAAACCACCAAATTTACTGAATAGAATGAATCCATTTATTCGATATGATAGACAACAACCAAATTTTTACCCAACACCTTCAAATGGCTTCAATAATACAAATATACCGAGAAGAAACGAAACTTCAGGGACGTTAATTTAAATAACAATAGCAATAATATATCACAAAATAGACCTCCTAATTATCAGAACAAGTCTAATTCGCAGGTTAGGAACACTACCAATTATCAGTCATCAACATTTCGAAAGTGGCGAAACCTAAACGTAAATTTTACCGAAATAGAGCAGGATAATAGAGATAATTTTACACAACAGGATTATGATAGCCAAAATATGGATGAATGTAATGTTTTAACTGATGAAAATGTTTTATGTAGTGACAATAATTTAGTTCAAGAAAATGAATGTGGCTACCCAAATTTCTAGTTGCCTTACGACGACGTAGATTTCTCATCTCACGATTAATCTATGGAGAATATAGAAAATTTTCGGCAACGTGCCTCGGAACAAAATTAAGAAGTAATAATAGTTTATTACCCTATATTATAATAGATAGTCCACCGATGAAAATATTAATTGAAACAGGNTATTTTTTTTTCACTTTTATGCCATTCTTGAAGAAATAAGTAATAACGAATATCTGCAGACACAATATTTACGGGCTGAACTCCAAAAATCAATTTTAGGAAAATTAACTATTTTCAAAAATATTTAGTTTTGGAAAACACTATAAAGATATATTCTTCCAAATTTTATCTTCTTTTGCTAATGTTTTGCTTAATGATTACGTTAAAATTATAAATTATAGAAAGCAATAGTCCCGCCACTCCAATTCAAATTCAGCTAACTGTAAGACAGCAAAAATCCGTAAACTAGAAATTGTAATCAGTTTTTTCTAATGGGATGGCAGGGCTATTGGTGAACCCCAAAAAAAGCTAACGCGCCTTGGCAATACTTCGATTGTCGTGTGGAAATTTGCTTTAATAAAATTACAATTATCGAGATGAAATTCATGTAGGTACCTAACAATGTTTACACCTAATCTTTTGTCTTTTCTATTTTGTTCTTAATACCTACATGTTGAAGTGTATTTTAAATAACGTCACATACTATCAGTGATGTTATTTAGTTAGTTATTTAATAATTCAATTCATTTTTATCGTAATGGGTGTCTAAAAATCATGTGTAACAACGAGCAGTAATAACAAGTAAGACTCGCAGAATAGGACTCTCACATCGAATCAATGCGCTGTTGCCAAATTTCTCAGCATGGCTTGTATTAGAGACGGCTGTGGTTCAACCCTAATGAAATTGTCTTATGTAAAGTACAACGTGACACAAGTTATAATCACAATGACATTGGATTACCACCGATTAATTTAAATCATCTTCAGGGCAAATACAAGTGTAACATTGAAAAATTATGTAACCAGTTTAGACACATATTTTATAAAGAAGGCGATGCATTAGCATTCACTAGCTCCAATAAAGTAAACATTCGATACCTTTAAACGACGACACCCCAATTTTTTCAAAACCGTACAGATTTCCCCATGTTCAAAAGTTAGAGATTGAAAAACAGATAGAAGAACTTAAGCGACAAAACATAATAACAAAAAGCAGTTCACCGTACAGTTCACCAATATTTTTAGTTCCGAAGAAAGCAGATAAGAATGGCAAGAAATCATGGCGTTTAGTAGTAGATTTCGGAAAATTAAATAGTAAAACAATTGAGGATAAATATCCTATCCCCAACATACACTGAGAAAAAAATATGCAGAAATTACCATTATTTGGGTAAGTTGTGACTATATGTCGTGGTTATATGTGCGCCAAACACGACGATTGGTACCTAAATTTTATCACGACAAGTGTAGTGCTGGCGAAATAGTTAATACCGATGGCAACTATGACCAGAAGTGACAGTGAATGTCGTGTAAATTGTACCGCTAACGAATAGTAAGAAGGGATATATCAAAGTAGGTACTTGTGACTATAAAATGTTCTGTTAGCAAATAGAATGTGTGTAGGTGAAAGGGTGACATTAAATAATTGTTAGAAGTACTTATTGGCATAGTATTTCTTTCAATAAGGTATGGCTGAAATTAATCTATATGTAAGGGTGAAATAAGTAGAATAGTTACGGAATAATACGTTTATTTCAACGAAATATTTTATTATTATTTGAAATTTTACATTTAAATCTATTAGGAAGTATATATATAGTAACCACCGCAAATAATTACCATTGTGAACTACCTTTTGTAGGCAATAATTTTAATGTAGATAAATATTACCGAATTAAAACACGGACGTTCAACCACAGCCGTCTCTACTTACAAGCCATGCTGAAGGTTTACTTGGCAACACTGTGGGAGTCCCAGGATTTCCCAATTAATGATAGTTACAACTAATACATTGGTTGTTGTGTTTCTTTCATTGTTCTATAATATTTTAATTTTAGCGGAAAT
>NW_020439138.1:3553-23604 GCF_000699045.2 Agrilus planipennis | reverse complement strand
TATATAAATACATAATAAATATATATACAAAAAATCATTATAATACATTACTATGAATTAATATTTCTAAAAAATAAAAGAAAAACAAAATAATGCGGAGGGGTGTAGTACACATTGCTATACTTTTTTGAATATACCTATAGAAAAAGTGGTGGCTGCATCGGGCGAAAAAGTAAGAGTATTAAATGTGGTAAGGTAAAATGACGAAATGAGTTTCATTTTTTTTATACATGATGCATTTGACGTGATGAATAATATCAGATGCGTGAATAATTTGTGTGTCTTTGTTGTAAGTTACTTCGTAACTGTGATAGTGTTTGTTAAAAGATATTGTGTTCAATTTAATAAATATAATCATGATTGAATTTGTTTCAGAGATAATCTTTTATTTCACCAAAAACTGGTTCCTCTTCGCATGACAGAATAAAAACTTGNAGAGAGCAGTTCACCATACAGTTCATAAATATTTTTAGTTCCAAAGAAAGCAGACAAAAGTGGCAATAAATCATGGCATTTAGTTGTAGATTTCAGAATATTAAACAGTAAAACGATTGAGGATAAATATCCTATCCCCAGCATAGTTTCTATTTTAGATTTGTGATTCCAACTACTTTTCTAAAATTGATCTTAAAGGTGGATATCATCGGATAGAGATTAAACCAAAAGATCAGTATAAAACAGCGTTTTCAACCGACCAAGGTCATTGGCACTTTTTGCGAATGCCTTTTGGATTAAGAAATGCACCCGCATGTTTCGTGCGTGTTATGAATAATGTTTTAAAATGATTAATAAAGAAAGTCTGTTTAGTATACTTGGACGATATCGTCATTTTAGGCAAAAGTTTGGAAGAACACCTCCGAAATTAGTATTTGAAAGATTAGAAGAGCATAAATTTAAAATAGTCAGAGAAATCCGAGCTCTGTATGAAAAAAATTGAGTATTTAGGTCATATTACTTCAGTTAATCGTTAAAGCCAAATTCCAAATTAATAGAGGAAATAAAGCATGTTTCATTACCAAATTCGCAGAAACAAATAAAGTATATTTAGGACTTTCCGGTTACTATCGAAAATTTATTAAAGGTTATGCTACAATTACTAAACCATTAACAAATTGCCTTAAGAAAAATAACAAAATTGAGCACACACCAGAGTTCGTTAACGCATTTAATTCTATAAAGCGATTAATAACAAATACACCAATTTTAGCGTATCCCGACTTATGAAAACCATTTAATATTACGACGGATGCATCAAATGTAGGTATAGGCACCGTTTTGTCACAAGGACCCATTGGCCCCGACAAACCAATTATGTACGCGAGTAGAACGCTTAATAATCATGAAATTAATTATTCTACAATCAAAAAAGAGTGTATAGCTATAATATGGGCTTCCAAAACATTTAGACCTTATTTATACAGTCGCAAGTTCAATATAATAACCGATCATTAACCACTATAATGAAGGTGAGAGCGAGTGTTGAAGTGCGGACGTGTTGTATCGAGCTCTGCGCGTTTGTATAGTTTTAAGTTGAGTTTTAAGCGATTTGGGCTTTGATTTTTGAGTGGCGAAAAGAGGATATTATAATCAGTAAATAGATTAAAGAACTTCTGGTTTTTAAGGGTTCCTTTGTAAGTGAGTAATTTTTAAGTTTGTAGCATTAATTTGCCAACTTCGTATAAATATTGTAGTTCTTCCATAATAATATCAAAGTTGTTTTGATTTACAAAACGTTTTCTGTCTTGAGTTTTAAACTAGAGAACCATAAATATATTGTTTAATTTGGAACTGAACTAGGGTGGTAAACAAGGAATACAATAATAAACGCCGCCAATTTTGTTAATTTCAGAGTGACTCCCTAGTGGATTTCCGCACTCAAAGTCGTCATAATACAGAAATAAAGGTAATACTAACTGATCAGGATGAAATGATTTAGTTTTTCACAGTTTGGCTTGAATGAAGTTACAAATGATATTTTTTTCGTTTCACAAATAATTAATGTATTCTAATGTAGCAGTAAAAACATTAGGTACCTCGAATATTTTCTGTAAAATTTTACGTATCGGTATGAATGTGGCGGTGGCATTTACATAAGAGGTGGTTGTTAAATTATTCTTTTTTACAATTTTTTGACGACTACCGATGACTACAGAGATTGGTTCAATGTAAAGGCCCGCCTCTTTAAAGAATTTAATGCATTTACATTCACTAGATAATTTTCAGCTTAACCGAGTAGAAGCAACGTTATTAAAAATTGTGATAATGTCTGATAATCTGATAAAATATTACATGGCAGATTATGATGTGTAAGTTTCTCTAAAACATCTTCTTTTAATGAATTTACCTCATTGGCGAAATAGCTATTTACATCGTTTACAATTTCGTATGCATATTTTCGAGGAAGGTGTTGGTTGCACTAAATTTTTCAAAAAAGCTTCAAATACAGAACTTCACGGTCATCTGATATTTCGCAATTGGAAGAATGGGATTTGCAACAGTGTTGGCTGCTGTCATGCAGTCGTGGGTACCTTCTATTAACATAGTATTGTTGGTTAGTGAAGTAGCGGGTTTGGAGCAATTATTGCTCTGCAAGGAACATTGATCATCAGCATCCTTATGTTTGTATGAGACAAGCTTTTTTAAACGTTTTAGATTTGGGAATGTTCTGACGCACAATACACACTGAAATGACAAATTTCTATGATAAATAGAAAAATGCAGAAAGTAACCATTCGGACTGAAAAACTTTTCGCACAATACACACCACCACATCGTATTTTCTATACATAAAAATAAATATAATCAAAATGACTTACTCCGCATTTAGCAAATCCTTTTGATCGTGTAAAATGTCTGAATAAATGGCATTTACCGAAACAAAGGAAGGATCATCTTTGGTATAATTCAAAAAACGATTTAAAACACACATGAACAGCTTTGAGCGGTGTGTCCAATTCATATAAAATTTCATTTACTTTCACGTATGACCTAGGATTGGACAAGTTGCCGACTAAAATGACAACAGGCTGCTCTTTGCTCTTAGCTAGTTTCGAATCGCTTGTCTCGCTGTTCCAGAATTGTTCGCAATAGATCTTCTTGTTGGAAAGCAACGAACGCGATACGTAAATAATGTTTCATAATCGCTCCATTGCAACGTAAATATATGCAAAGTAACGATAAAGGAATTACTCGAACCTGTGCATAAACCAAAAATTGAACTGCTTTAGAGTATTTTTCAATGGTGGTATGATCTATAGATTTTGTTCCTTTGCGGCGGTTGATAGATGGAAACAGCAACGGTAAAATCATAAGAGCCGCAGGTAGATATAGCATTTGCAGGAAACCTTACTTTCTAAAAGAAATAAATTTCTGTTTTCTGTTATATGCATATCAATGATCCTTTTGATATAAGAGCAGGTTCGCTTTTTTCCTAAATTAATAATTGACTTAAAAATTAAAACCCATTGGCTTGTAAGTTTTTTAGCATCTGGATGCTCACATTCAAAGTCTGTAAGAATCTGCAACAATAATCAGTGTTAGCATAATTTCAACTTAATGATATGTTGGAACACACCAACTCAAATCCTAAAGGCTGCTTTAGTGCTGAATATTGGTCGTAGTATTCGTCCGTCAATGGTGGATTTCAATAATGTCAATAATGTACTCTAAAAAGGAAATAGTACATAAATGTCGGAAAAGAATTAATTGACTTACAGAGGCTTCTGTCTCCTGGAGTTCTCGTACTTTAACTTCACTATTTGCTGATTCAATTATGCTTTCGTTAGAATCAAAAGTGGCACTTATTGATGGTTCTACACCTACACTGCTGTCACAAGCTAAAGTGTCACTGAATATCCAAGTATACTGTTACAATTAGAACTGACTGGTGAGCCTACAGGCAGGAACTCGATCGTGGAATTCTGAAAAATAAATATTGCTTGAAATCTATTTTTTGAAAGTGGTTGTGTACTATTCTTAGTTAACAGTGGATATTGCAGTAGGAGACATTACATTGATTTATACAGGATATCTCACGGTGGCGGCCTAGTAAAATATTTCAGAAACTACTTTTTTCTCTTTCTCTAAAGAAGATCATGCCATTTTTATAGAACCGGTTGTAGTTTTCGAGTAATTTCTATTTTTATGAAATTTTGGAAAACAATAGGTATAATGGGATGTCACCGTAAGACACACCGTATATAATCAGATTGCTGTTCACTATATTAAACTCTACTTTACGATTGTTTAGGCTTATTGAGTCTTTGTTAAAGGTCATTAAGTACTAAACTAAGTTCACAGTGTCGGTCTATTAACAGTACTAAGTTTGTGTGTAAATACAAGTTAGCATACTCTACAACATATTTTTGGACCCAAATTTTTACGTGGGTGGACGGGTGTTTTTTTTAGGTAACGCGTTCATATCTTTTTGGAACAATGGATAATAATGANAAGCGATTAATAACAAATACACCAATTTTAGCGTATCCCGACTTATGAAAACCATTTAATATTACGACGGATGCATCAAATGTAGGTATAGGCACCGTTTTGTCACAAGGACCCATTGGCCCCGACAAACCAATTATGTACGCGAGTAGAACGCTTAATAATCATGAAATTAATTATTCTACAATCAAAAAAGAGTGTATAGCTATAATATGGGCTTCCAAAACATTTAGACCTTATTTATACAGTCGCAAGTTCAATATAATAACCGATCATTAACCACTATAATGAAGGTGAGAGCCAGTGTTGAAGTGCGGACGTGTTGTATCGAGCTCTGCGCGTTTGTATAGTTTTAAGTTAAATTTTAAGCGATTTGGGCTTTGATTTTTGAGTGGCGAAAAGAGGATATTATAATCAGATTAAAGAACTTCTGATTTTTAAGGGTTCCTTTGTAAGTGAGTAATTTTTAAGTTTGTAGCATTAATTTGCTTGTGTGATCTCCGAGGGGTCGACACGAGCATAGCGGGAGATAATCTCTTATCAAAAAAGTTTAACACAAAAACTTAGTTAAACTTAAATTAAAAGAATAGTGGCTTGTTGTCCCATAGGCGTAACATTTGTATCACGATGGGTTCACTTTTTTTAATGTAAGTAAGAAACCCGTTGTCATCCAGTGATGAATCAGAATTAAATCAAACGGTAATCGAAAGTGAGACAAAACCAAAGAGAAGAGGCAGGCCGTTAGGATCTAAAAGCAATAGCCGTTCTTCATCTAACTCAAGTAGAAACAGTGGCACGGGGAGTTTAAAGAGCTGGCTGGGGAAAATTTTGGAAGAAAAAAAAAAAGAAAAGCCCATGAAAGCCCAGAGGGAAAAGATATAAAAAAACAAAATACTGAGGATAAAAATAGTAGAAAAATGTGTGAACAAATTATAGATATGCTAGAGAAAAGACGGAAAGACGAAAAAGAAAAGCAACTAAAAAGAGAGAAAGCCGAAGAAGAGGGATGGAAAAATCTGCAGAAGGAAATCGAAAAAGGAAACGAGAGCCTAAACGATAAACTTGAGGAAAAGTTAAAGCAAGAAGGAGGAGAAATGAAAAATGACATAAATGCCCTGAAAAGGGACAATGAAGATAAAGAGAAATGATAAGTACAAACGAACAGAAAATAGAACTGATGAAAAAATCGCTTGAAGAACAAGAAAAAGAGACAAAAGAAAAAGTAAGAGAGCTAGGAGAGGAAATTAACAAGAAAAAAGAAGAGAGAATGGAGACATGCGTAGAGGAGTTGCAGGTCATAACTACAGAGAAAAAAAGCAAAGATCTGAAATGGCTAGTCGAAGGTGCAGAAAGGGAAATAAGAAAGAAAAATGTTATTATCACTGGCACCAACATAAAAGAAAAAGTTAACTTAGAAGAATGGATAAAAGAAAAGCTAGGAGTAAAAGTAACGGTAAGAAAACTCTGGCACTTGAAGAATATGAACAACACTATAGGAGCGCAGATTGAAAACATGGAACAAAAAATTAACATTATGAAGAATAAAAATAAGCTAAGGCATGAAGAAGAAAATATTTACATAAACAATGATGAGACATGGTTGGAAAGGCAGAATAGGAAAAAAGTAATCAGGAAGGCAAACGAAATGAAAAAGCAAGAAACTGATTGTAAGATAGGGCGTAATAAAATAGTGACGAAACACAAAGAGCTCTATTGGAACAAAAGGCTGGAAAACTGGTTTCGGAAGGAAAAACAGAGAAGAGTAGAAACGAGGCAGAATTAACGACAACATGGAAAAAATGCAAGTGGTCTTCTGGAATGTAAGGGGGATAAGCGGCCTGGACAAAGAAGACTGGGAAAAATTAATGGAATATGATAGAATAAACTTGACAGAAACAAGGATAGATAGAGAAAAAGATCACCAAATACAAAGCAGACTAAAAAATATGAAGTAAGAAGGATAACGCTAGGAAGGAAGAAGGAAAAGACCGAAGGAGGGTATGGCCAATAATAATAGGGGGCGATCTAAATGCCAGAACAGCCGAGAAAGGAGGTAAAGTAGAGGATGACACAGCAACTGAACTTAGAAACTCCGATGAAAAAACTAATCAAGTGGATGGAGGAGCAAGGCCTTTATATCTTGAACGGAAACCACACAGGAAAAGAAAACTCCTGCATGACATACGTAGGAAGAAAGGCAGATCAGTGATCGACTATGTTACGAGGGTGGATTGATAAGTTTCCGGCCTGACCAAGAAAAACAAGGTTTTTAAAAATTTTTTTTTTTTATTTCTCAACATAATCTCCTCCAAGGCTGATACATTTCTCATAGCGGTGTTCCAGTCTATTAATGCCATCTCTATAGACTGATTCGTCAAGCTCCTCAAAATAACCATTTACAGCTTCGATTACTTCTTCATTGTCCGCAAATCTCTTACCGCCAAGCCATTTTTTGAGATTAGGGAACAGAAAATAGTCACTCGGGGCTAGGTCTGGAGAGTAAGGAGGGTGCGGCATCAATTCAAACTTTAGATCGTTGATTTTAGCCGTCGCAACGATTGACGTGTGCGCTGGTGCGTTATCGTGATGAAACAAGATTTTTTTCTTCGCCAGATGAGGTCGTTTAATTTTCACCTCGTGGCTCAAACGTTGCAATAAGTCTGCGTAGTATTGACCAGTGATAGTATTACCCTTTGCAAGGTAATCAATGTATATAATACCTCTTGCATCCCAAAAAACAGTAGCCATAACCTTGTTCGCCGAAAAAATTGTTTTTGCCTTCTTTGGAGTTGGTTCCCCTGGTCCAATCCACTGTTTAGACTGTTCTTTGGTTTCAGGAGTGTAGTGGTGGACCCACGTTTCGTCAACGGTTACGAATCGACGCAAAAATTCGCTTGGATTACGCTTATACAATGACAAATTTGCGGTAGAAATGTTTTTTCGAATCAATTTTTGGTCGACTGTTAGCAAACGCGGCACCCATCTTGCACAGAGCTTTTCCATATGCAAATGTTGGTGCAAAATATGTTGCACACGTTCATATGACATCTTACAGGTCTCAGCTATCTCACGCACTTTCAATCTGCGGTCTCCCAGCACTATTTGATGAATTTTTTCGATCATATCTGGAGTTGTGACCTCAACGGGGCGTCCTGAGCGAGGCCCATCAGAGGTGCTCACACGACCCTTTTTAAACTCGGAAACCCACTGCTTAACGGTTGAATATGACGGGGAGGATGTCCCCAGTGTTGAGTCCATCTCTTTTTTAATTTCCTTCGGCGTTAACCCCTTCAAATAAAAGTATTTGATGACAGCACGATTTTCCTGCTTTTCCATTTTTACGAAAACCACAGAGGCGTCTTGTTCAGCGTGCTGTCAAACCTACACTAGCAAGGAGATCGGGCTGAAAGGATGGTACTATAGAATGTCACCTCAAGGTAGGCCTAGTGGCGTCATCTCTTGGTTAGGCCGGAAACTTATCAATCCACCCTCGTATAGTGAATAGAAGAGGCGAAGAAAAAATAAAAAAACATGGAAATCAGGGAAGAAATAGCCTCAGACCACCTAATGCTGCAAATAGAACTGGATGTAGAAACGGTGTCGTATAACCAAATTGGTCTTACTACTACGAATAGTAATTTATCCAAAATTTACTTTTCTCAGTGTAGCTTCTATTTTAGACTTGTTAGGCGATTCCAACTACTTTTCTAAACTTGATCTTAAAAGTGGATATTATCAGAAAGAGATTGAACCAAAAGACCAGTATAAAACAGCGTTTTCAACCGACCAAGGTCATTGGCACTTTTTGCGAATGCCTTTTGGATTAAGAAATGCACCCGCATGTTTCGCGCGTGTTATGAATAATGTTTTAAAAGGATTAATAAACAAAGTCTGTTTAGTATACTTAGACGATATCATCATTTTAGGCAAATGTTTTAAAGAACACCTCCGAAGTTTAAAATTAGTATTCGAAAGATTAGAACAGCATAAATTTAAAATACAGTCAGAGAAATCCGAGTTCTGTATGAATGAAATTGAGTATTTATGTCATATTATTTCAGTTAATGGAATAAAGCCGAATGCCAAATTAATAGAGAAAATAAAGCATATTTCATTACCAAATTCCCAGAAACAAATAAAATCATTTTTAAGGACTTTCCGGTTACTACCGAAAATTTATCAAAGGTTATGCTCCAATTACTAAACCATTAACAAATTGCCTTAAGAAAAATAACAAAATTGAGCACACACCAAAGTTCGTTAACGCATTTAATTCTATAAAGCGATTAATAACAAATCCACCAATTTTAGCGTATCCCGACTTTTCAAAACCGTTTAATATTACAACGGATGCATCAAATGTAGGCATAGGCGCAGTTTTGTCACAAGGACCCATTGGTGCTGACAAACCAATTATGTACGCGAGTAGAACGCTTAATAAACATGAAATTAACTACTGTACAATCGAAAAAGAGTGTTTAGCTACAATATGGGCTACTAAAACATTTAGACCTTATATCTACGGTCGCATGTTCAATATAATAACCGATCATAAACCACTACAATGGCTCTTCAATATTAAGGAACCAAATTCTAAATTAGTACGATGGAAATTGAAACTGGAAGAATTTGAATATAATATCATATATAAAAAAGGTAAAGCGAACACAAATGCCGACTATTTTTCGTGAATCGAAGCAAACCCGATGGAAATGGAAGACGATTTACTGTCATTATTTGTTGTGATTAATTATTTTTTGTAATATTTATTTTCTGTTAATCTAGATAGTATGTAAATAATTGCGTTGTTAACTTTAGTAAACAAAGTGTCTGCGAAAATATTTTCAAAAGAAAGTGTGTGAAATTCGTCAGTTTTTTTGGTGAATTTATTTTAAAGAAAATATCTTGGGATTACTGTTGATTGTAAAATAGTTAATACAAGGACGTCTGTTAAAACTACAACTTGACTTGTTTGATAAGTTATTTGGCAATTAAAAACTAACATTATTGAATAATACAGGTGACGTAGCACAACGTGAATTTTTAGATATAGATGAACTTGATAAATTAATACCGCTAGAACATCCCGAAAAGAGAGAAACACCATTAGCTAGGAAGCCAGAAAAAATTAAAGTAATTTCAGACATTCAATTTAGACCAACCTGTATAGGAAACGATTACCTTGATCCTATTTCTTTACCAAAAAGGCGGAGAATACAAAAGCAACATGACCAATTACGAACAAACCTCTAAATCAATTTAAAGTTCAATTTAATTTTGTATTTAATAGAAAACCAGCGTTACAAAAAAAAACATGTATTCTAATAAAACTAATTACCTCATTCACATAACAGAACAAAAAAAGAAGTAGTTAATGTATTAAAAGAATATGCAAACCCCAACATTATAAATAGAATTTCAGCACAAACAGAAGAACTTTATAAACATTTAGCGCGAATCGTTACCCAAAATTTTGACAACACAATAAAATTTCAATATAGAACTAAAGTATTAAAAGATATAGACGACATTACAACGCAACTATAATCATCAAGGATCACAGGAGTTATACGCAGAAATAAGTAGAATGTATTATTGGCCGAATTTAGGTAAAGATTGCCAAAAGTTTGTAGGTGAATCTAAGATTTGTCAAACGGCTAAGTATGAGCGACATCCAGTTCAGTACAAACTCAAAACAACTAGTACACCTAAGGAACCTTTTGGAACAGTACACGTTGACATTTTTTCAATAAACAGTAAAAAATATTTAACAGCAATAGACTCTTACGAATTACTTATGTCAATGAATATACCTGACATAGCAGACGCATTCGTTAATCTTTTCGCACGGTATAAGATGCCCCGAATCCTCATAAGTGACAACCAATTTGATAATCCATTATTTGCAGAATTAATGCTCATGCATCGAATTGATCATCATTTAATAACACCTTTACACCCGAACAGCAACGGTATAATAGAGGGAGTACATAGTACAATTTTGGAGATAATGAGAACAATTAGCGCAAGTAAAAATAAAATTCTTATGAATCAAAATTTTCAGAATGCAGTCATTATTTATAATAGGTCGATATACTCCCAAACTAAATTTAAACCGATTGATATTTTATACAGACACCTTGAAACCAGTGATTTAATTGATATATTTGACGATAGATTCCATTTCGAGTACACAAGCCAGGTATATGACAGAGTTAAGAATTTATATGATATTGTAATAAAAAGAGAGGAACAGGATAAACAAAAATATATAGATAGGAAAAATGTAAAGTGTAAAGATTTCGTAGAAATACCAACTAGTCAGACCGTTTATTTAAAACAAGGCAAACGAAACAAAACAGCACCGTGATATATAATGGAAAAGGTAGAACAAGATTTGGACAATAAAATAATAACACAAAAGAGTAAAACTTATCACAAGCAGGAGTTAAAACCAATAAGAAAATCACAAAAATTTCTTGAACATTTTGTTCCAGATGATCAAAGATCATAACCAAAATTCAGGAATACTACCATTGAAACTAAGAACCGCAAGAGTCCAATTAACACATCACACTTTCATTCACAACTACCCCTTAAAACCTCTCAGTAACCAAATAGTAAAGCTAGAAAGAAATATAAAAATGTTGCAAGATTCTTTTGATAACAGTAACGATATAACACTCATACATGAAATCAATTATTTACTGCAGGAAGTCAATTACCTAAGAGCACAATTAAGAATTATACACCCGGAAGTGTTTGTTCAGGAAAAACAGCGTAAAAAACGAGGACTAATCAACGCGTTAGGATCAGTGTTTAAATTTGTATCAGGAACTTTAGATGCAGAGTATGGAGAAAGGTACGATAAAGCTATAAATACGTTAAAACAAAATCAGGAAAATTTGATTAATCATAATATTCAAACTATTAATAAAAAAGTAAATTAAGTATATGAAGACACGTTAAAGAATATATCAGCTAATTTCGTAGTAATACAGAAGTCGTTTAATAATGTTAGGGAAAGGGAAACCGTCTCTAATGATCTTTATTCATTTAAATTTATTATCAATCAGTTAAAAGGTTTAATTAATAAATAATTTGCAAACGCCGATAAGTTTCGCAGCTCTCATCTATTTGCATTTGAGTATAATCGGCGAGGAGCAGATTAAATTAATGAAAAATTCATTAACCAAAGTGCACAGGTCAAATTCGTATTACTACTATGATAATGTTTTGTTTGTACAAACCATACAGGTAGAGTTTTATATAACACCAAACCATGTTTTACTTCATGTCCCTATTTTAGATAAAACAGAATTTAATTTGTACCATTTATACTCTATACCAACCTAAATTAATACAACAATAATACCACCCACTGCATATGTGAGCTTAAGTGATGATAAAGTTTATTATTAAAAAGAAAATTGCAAGCTAATTCAACAACAGTATTTTTGTAAGAATGAAATGTAATAGAAAAAAATTATCAACAAGATACTTGTATAAAAAATTTATTAAAGGTAAAGAACGATCTAAATTGTAAGCATGTACCAGTTAATGTAACAGCACAACTGGTAGAAATCATAAATGACGAAAAATATGTACTTATATTACCAGAATCGACTTTAATACATGTAAAGTGTAATGTGGAGGAAGTACTTAATTTGAAAGGAGTTTTTCTTGTTATTTTACCTTATACTTGTTCTTTTATTACGAAAGACTTTGAATATGTTAATTTACAAGAAAGTTTAAAGGAAGAACCAGTATATTTACCACAAATTATTAATTTGATCATGAGTATTAAACCAATTCAACTAAATTTAAAAGCTACAGGACTCGACAAATTATCAAAACTCGCATTACAAAGCAATGACCCAATTATGTTTATAGTAGATAAGTTACCAAACAATAACCAAATGTTAGTTATAATAATTGTAAGTTTTATTATTATTCAATTGATTGTTCTAATATGTTACTTTTATAGAAATAAATTAAGATTATATGTTATTAATAAATGTAAACGTAATACAGAGGTTAAGGAAAACATGTCATAAATGCATTTCCTTTGCCTCAGACTAGACATGTACGATGGATGAAATTTTAAGTTTTTTCAAAAATATCATTTTTACTTTTCAATTCAAATTTAATTTTTTCACAGCCTGTAAAATTTCTTCTTAATAGGGGAGGAGTTATGCATGTGATCAGACTATGGTCAGCAAATTAGCCCACGCAGTTCACACGAATAACGTCCCAGACAGCAATATGCATATCGTAGTGATTTGTTACCACGTATAAATACTTTGATCAAAATTAATTATTCAATTACTATTACAGTTGACGCGCGTGGCGTATTGCTGTTCTATAATTCAACGTTCCAATTATTATCATGTAATTAACGCACATAGTGTGTCATTATTGATATAATTTGCAAGTGTATTTATCCAATAAAAGTTAGTTTAAAGTTTAAAACTCTTTTTAAAAACTGGATTAAGTACACCGAACGTTTAACTGGAGGCTGTCATAAAGTCATTGTAATGTACAGGTCCATTGAGGACTCCAAGCGATTAATTTTATTGCCCCATAAATGTTCTAAATTTTCACTTGAAAATGGGTCAGATGGTAAAATTATGGACTATTGTGTCTACCAGAAACACCCCCATTTGTAATGACCAATATTGTCATCCATAACATTTAGGAACGGACTCCTACACTCCACCCCCTTTATTTACATATTGAAGTTTATTTAAGTCGTAGTTTTAAGTTTCAAAAAAGATTCAAATCATTAAGATTGAGATTCACATCAATAAGAAGAGATCATGTAATGCAAAAATAGATTCATATAATTTCAAACACAGATCAAAATGCAGACAGCTAAGTTTTATACAAACCAGTTCGATGTATATAGTGTAGTCTAAGGTATACAGTAGATGTAAGTTGAATATAAAATTTCAAACAATTAAACGTCTATGCGTTATTATCTCAAAAACTAAATGCACCGCTAATTAGTTTTAGTGGTGCCGCTTTATTCTGCACTAGTGATAAGTAGCAACAGAATATCGCCAAATACGAGCCCTTACAAGGCGACAAATCGAGAGCTGCTGATCATGTTAACTTCTTCATAAATAAAGCAACATTTAAGGAAGAATCGTTGCAGGCGTTGAACGAAATTAACATTGATTTAAGTCTGAAAATGCTTGTAAATAAAGGTAAGAAAAATTGTCAACAAATTTATCATTAATGAATCTAAAAAATTATTTATAATATTTCAAATTTATAGATCAAAACTACCATCACAAAAGTCAGGAAACAAATCAACAAGAAAAGACAAACAGCTACTTAAAGTTCAGTGAAATTAACTTCCAAAAGTGCAACGAAAACAATATTGGTACACTAAAAGTGGATTAATAGAACATTTTTAAATAGCTAAATTGCAATTTCTATTCTTATGAACGATTTTCGTATACTGTTTTCACTTTTAGGTGAAGAAGATTGTAACTATTCTTCCAACTCAAATTTAATTTTAAATCCATTGCCTGACATGATGCCCGTCGTCGATTAAATAATTTAGTCTAGGTTATTAATATTTGTAAAACACGTAATGTTACGCTATTAATTTACAGAGAAACTACACCGTGAGGTTTAAGAGTATTTTACGTGAAATATAATATTATAGGCAGCCAGAATAATAACACATGTCTGCGATAAAAAAGTTTTTTGTATAAATTTATCTAAAGCATGCAAACGTTAGTCTATATTTTGCAATTATAAACATTGTTTTAACGTATCACGTCACATTTTTTTTGTATATAGATTAATATATGTATATATATATAGCTCTTTGAATCGGCGTTTTTTTCACAAAATTCATTTTATGGTTTGTATTTCTATTTAATAGTCTCTAACTGAGTATGATATTGTCTTTTACTTTATTTTAGATAGTCTGAAAGTAACTATAGTCGTTTACACCGCCTCAAAAAAAAAATTGTTTATAGCGCGCCATTATTGAGAGAGATATAATATTAACGTGTAATAAAAGATTGTGTTTCTTTTATCTTAAACTATGGCTTCTCGGAGTTGTAAAAACAATTCAAATGTAGTTTTTTTACATTTGCGGACAATATACAATAGTTAAGCAAAGATTGAATAAAACAGAATTTGTAAAAAATGCTTATTAAGCTTACTTCAGAATGAAGTTGTTACCAAGATAAACAGTGGGTTACGATAAAATATGCCGGTTATGTGTTGAAATGTTAAGACAGTAGACTTATGGTAAATCAAAATCATTGTTATTCGGTATTCCTATGTCCAAATTAGAATGCAATTAGATGTCGGAGTGAAAAATGTCATCAATACGAGTTTGAAAGATCCCGAAAAGATAGTCCTTCCACCACTTTACATTAAACTTGATTTGATCAAACATTTTGTAAAGGCATTTCGACTTGACCAACGGTGATTATTTCATGTTTAGATATCGAGTTCATGTTCTATACAGGTTTTAAGCATATAGAAAAATCGTAAGGACACAAAAAATTACTTTTTAAGAAAAAAGTCTATTCAAAAATCACGTTTTTTGCTTATTTTCGATCTTTCCATGCTTTAATATTGTCGGAGGTATTTTTAACCAACACCATCGAAAAGAGCATCGTTAAAAACATAGAAAAACTAGTTATCGAATATTTTTTCGTCACACTCATTACGTGGCAAAAGGGAATTATATTATGGACTACTGAACAGTAAATAAAGATAAGGGCTCTGTTTACCCCCCACACAGATAGCTTAAGAGTAGTATAAATAAGACTAATTTTGTGGATGACGAACAAGTCGATACTTCGTATTAGTCTTTGCACTAGCGACTGTTCGTCTTCACGGGTTGTATCCTATTTTTAATAAATTTGTTATAGTATAGTGTTTGTTTTTAAATAAATCTTTTTAAAAACGTCTTTCTCGGCCTTCGTACTATAACTGGCGCTGCGAACAGGATTGTCTAAACGTTTCGGGTAGTGAAACGGTGAGTTTTAACTCTTCAAGACAATTCGACCAAAAATAGGAAACAGAAAATTCGCCCAGAATTCAAGAATCGCCTAGGAAGTCCCAAGGAAGCCACCGCCTTCTGCTACGGGTCTCCACCATTGAAATCTTGACTTCGCTCGGGGTACCACACCTTTGGATGTTATCAGATATGCTGTTAATAACACAACTGTGAGTACTTTCCTTTTTTACATTTCCTTCCTCTTTGTAAAATACATGTGTACAAAGAAAAAACTTGGAATTCCTGGTATAGACAGTTCTGATTCCGACGAGGAGGAATCTATTGCGAGTCTACTTACAAATAAGTTGAATTTTCTCAACAAAACAGAAATTAATTTTAGTCAAAATTGTTTATCAAATATGACAATGGCAACACCTCAGGATTTTAAGCTTAGGTTTGATCTTTTAAAAGAAACCATTCCGAATTACCAAGGAGGTTCTAAAGATCTTACTTATTTTATTAGCCAAACTGAAAATTTTATTAAACATCTAACGTCAAATGATCCTTTTTTCAATTCATTATTATTCGAACATATTAAAACTAGGCTTTCTGCTAGCGCAAGGGATGTATTAATAAACAATACATGTACTAAGTGGTGTGAATTGAAGGATGCACTTGTAGAAAAATTTGGTGATCCAAGGTCAGAACAAATATTATTCAATGCTCTTCAAACTTGTTATCAAAAACGTAGTGACACATTTGAAACCTATTACCACACGCTAAACTCTCATTTGCAAATATTGCTGGAACATATTACTTTAAGAAACGCAAATCGCGATGTTTTAACAGCTAAAATAAATATGTATAGGACGCAGGCTTTAGAAATTTATCAGGCAGGAATAAATGAACCCTATCGCACGTACTTGCGAAATATTAGGCCTAACAGTATAGACCAGTGTTTACATTTATGTAGAGAGTATGACAATCGAGAGAGTCAAATTAATTTTATGAATTTTATGAAATCAAAAGAACACCCTAGACAAAATAATAAACCAAATGTTAATCCATTTTTCACACCAACTGCTTCTTCTTTTCACCTAAAACCTACACCTTTTAATACTAGTCAAAATTTACCTTCAACTTCATCTTTCCCTCAAGGTCCTATTAAATTTCAAACACGACCTATAAAACATCATTTTCCGACTAATTCGCAAGTTTTTGGAAAAGAAAAAAATGTTTTTGCTCCACAAAAGAATTTTATACCTAATAAACCCACACCGATGTCTGTGAGTACTAAACAATCCTTCACGAAACCAAATTTTGTTCAAAAACCACCTTCTCGTAACCATTTCGTTAGTACTGGCCCAAGAAATTTTCATTCGGAAGAATTACATAATTAGGACGTCGAAGAACAATACGACAACAACGATTCCGGTTTCTTTATTGACGAGAATGGTAGAGTATTTCAGTATATAGGTAATCATGCGGAGACAGAATTTGAAAATTCTGAAATAAGCGAAAATAGTCATGAAAATAATCCCGAAAATTTTCAGACATTAGCCTCGAACGAGACGCCGAATTCATAGATTTTAATTCAATCCAAAACCAACCAAAGTTACCTTTTATTTATTTACCTCATTACAATATAAAACTTCTAATCGACTCCGGCGCATCTTCTAGTATTATGAATTCGAAAATAGCATTTCAATTATTTTCCGATCATATTTTTGAACACCCTTTTGAACTTACAGCAATGAATAAAACCATATCTAGTAATCTTGCTTTTGAATTTCCTATTCTCAATGAGTTTAATGAAAATATTCCAATTAGGTTTTTAATTGTTAATTGGCATAAAAATTTTGATGCATTGTTAAGTAATAAAGACTTAAAACGCCTTAAAGCAAAAATAAATTTTGAAAATCATACTCTTGAGACAACAAATGCTATCATACCCTATTATGAGGAGATAAATTTATTTAAACCAACTATGACTAATTGTAACAAATCTTTGATAATACCAGTAAATATAAATAACGGCACTATCGTATTCCCTGAAACACAAATAGACGAACAATTAACGATTCCCGAAAATATTTGCGAAGTAAATGATGGGTTTGTTTCCATACCCAATGAATTTAACTTAGACAAACAATTCTATTTTGAAAAACCAATAGATGTAGAACCATTTGATAAATACATTCATGCTAATCAGTTAGACACAAACAAAAACAGTAATTTTGATATCCAAAATTTTATTAGAACTAGTCACTTAAATATCGAAGAAAAACACGTTATCTTAAACTTATGTAAACAATTTCAAGATGTCTTTTACGATGAACAATCGGATTTAAGCTTCACTAATGCGGTTAAACATAATATAAGAACAATTGATGAAATTCCTATCTATTGCAAGGGCTTCCGCTATCCCCACAATTTAAAGAAAGAAATTCACGATCAAATACAAAAACTATTAAACAACAAGATAATTAGACCCAGTATTAGTCCCTATTCCAGTCCCGTGTGGATAGTCCCAAAGAAGATCGATGCGAGTAATAAGAAAAAATGGCGACTAGTAATCGACTACCGCAAATTAAACGAAAAGACCATAGAGGATAAATACCCCCTTCCTAGGATAGAGGAAATCCTCGACAACTTTACGACCCTCGATCTTGCACAAGGATTTCACCAGATAGAGATGGACCAAAATTCGATAGAAAAAACTGCTTTCACGGTAGACAATGGTCATTTTGAATATGTCAGAATGCCATTTGGACTAAAAAACGCGCCATTAACTTTTCAGAGAGTGATGGATAGCGTCTTGCGAGAATTTTTACATCGGTTTTGTTTCGTATACATGGATGATGTAGTAGTATTTTCCAAATCCCTTCAGGAACATGTCACACACCTAAAACTTGTATTTTCTAAATTTCGTCAATATAATCTGAAAGTGCAGTTGGACAAGTCTGAATTTCTCTGTAAGGAGGTTCCGTTTTTGGGACATATAATCACACCCAATGGTATTAAACCCAATCCTAATAAAATTTCAGCAGTTCAAAATTATCCCCTACCAAAAACCCAAAAAGAAATTAAAGCCTTTCTGGGATTGGTTGGCTATTACAGGAAATTCATTAAAAATTTTGCGAAAATAGTTCAACCCTTTACCAAATGCCTTCGAAAAAATTCTAAAATAGACACTTCAAATAACGACTATTTAAATGCTTTCCTTAAATGTAAAGAACTTTTGATCAACGCACCAATATTGGCCTATCCGGATTTTTCTAAACAATTCAAAATTACCACGGATGCAAGTAATGTTGCAATCGGATCTGTTATTTCACAAGATGAAAAACCGATAGCCTATTATTCGCGCACTTTAAATACAGCAGAACGTAATTATTCAACTATTGAGAAGGAGTTGTTGTCAATAGTTGAAGCGTGTAAACAATTTCGTCCCTATATTTTTGGAACTCAGTTTTTGGTTGAAACGGATCATAAACCGCTTGTATGGCTTTTCTCTTTAAAAGACCCTAACTCCAGATTAACAAAATGGCGTTTAAAGCTGGAAGAACACGACTATAAGGTTATTTATAAAAAAGGTAAGGAGAACTTTGTGGCAGATGCTCTGTCACGAGTAGAAATTAATAACAACGAAAGTAGTAACGAATGGGACACGGAAGACGATATCGATTTGGCCTCACTTTTTCCTCAATTCGACGAAAACGAAACGCCACTATTAAAACCTGTGGAAGCTGATGCTTTATTACAAAATCTTGTTGCTGAAAGACCACCAGATGAGAATGACACCGTACATTCTTCCATAGAAAATCCAATTTGTGGTATGCCTATAACAGGTAAACCAATACAAGCCTTTAGGAACGCTATTATTTTTAGATACGGAGACAGGTATGAATATAAACGAAGTAGACCGAATGAATCTACGAACCAAGCTAAGTGTAGTATTAGAAAAGGGTTGGAAAAAGAACAAATTATAAAAGCGTTAAAAGAAAACATAAGACCTAGAATAGTTTATGGTGTATATTTTTACGATCCCGAAATTAAGCCTATTTTTAACCTACTCATTCGCGAATTATTCAATGATAGTATAAGATTCATAGAAAGTACAAGAAATGTTAATTATGTCACACCCAATACATTTTTCAATAAAGTTAAAGAATATCACGAGTACAATCACAACGGCATAACGGAAACATATGCACACTTTAAAAACATATACTTTATAGCAAACATGAAACAACATATAACAAATATCATAAATACATGTGAAACTTGTTTAAAAACAAAATATGAAAGGCACCCGTATAAAACGCCCCTACAAGGACCTTTATTAGCTAAAAAACCTATGGAAATACTACACATTGACACATTTTCGGTAGCAAATCATAAATTTTTGACAATAATCGATTTATTTTCAAAGTACGAGGGTGGATTGATAAGTTTCCGGCCTGACCAAGAAAAACAAGGTTTTTAAAAATTTTTTTTTTTATTTCTCAACATAATCTCCTCCAAGGCTGATACATTTCTCATAGCGGTGTTCCAGTCTATTAATGCCATCTCTATAGACTGATTCGTCAAGCTCCTCAAAATAACCATTTACAGCTTCGATTACTTCTTC
>NW_020439138.1:0-2835 GCF_000699045.2 Agrilus planipennis | reverse complement strand
CTAGCAAGGAGATCGGGCTGAAACTATAGCTACAAGCTATCCAAGGATGGTACTATAGAATGTCACCTCAAGGTAGGCCTAGTGGCGTCATCTCTTGGTTAGGCCGGAAACTTATCAATCCACCCTCGTATGCTCAGGCTTATTATGTTCCAGACATGAATGCTGTTAGTATACTGAACAAAATTAGACATTATTTTGCTCATCATAATTACCCGTCACAAATAACTTGCGACAACGGTACTGAGTTCGATAATCACCTATTCAGAGAATACTGTCATATGTTTAAAATAAAAGTTCATTATGTTACTGGTCACAATCCGAACTCCAACTCGCCCGTCGAAAGATTACATTCGACTCTTAAAGAAAAATTGGTAACGGCAATAACAATTTATAACCAATCGGTTCATTCAACCACCGGTTACACACCTTTTACACTGTTGTACGGTCCATATGAAAATTTGAATGCACACGAGTTAGATTTAGATTTAAGAATTTATGAGGAGTATAATAATAAGCGAAAAAACGAATTACTTCCGTTCTACGAATTACTTTATGATAAGATGTTATCTAAAGGACAAAATTATTTAAGAAAAGCTAATGAGAATCTTACTGATGATATCCCCGACATGGAAGGTAAAATAGCTTATTTGCCACTCTCTAATACAAGAGGTAACAAATTACATAGAAGGTATGAAAAACATAAAGTTTTAAAACAAAAAAATCAAACGGTAGAAGTCATACCAGACAAAACAACTCAGGTCATTTCTGCGCCCATACGAAAAATCAAAAGATTAAGAAAAATTACTTCTTTGCAGGATTACGACAATGTTCCTGATAAAGATGGAGCCGTCCCGGGCCCTTCAGGTGACACAAATTAAAAATCAAACCCTCTTTCAAGAAAACTTAGGAACAGCTAAGATTTTAAGTCACTATCACAAATTTTACTTTTACTTTAACTTGACTTCCATTTTTACAACCTACGATCAACTAACACAAAATAGAGAAGCCATTCAAAAATTAGGAAAAACAAACTCTAGTAACGCGTTAATTGCTGTATTGAACAGTAAACTTTTAAACATACAAGATCTTTTACAAAAATTTAAGCATCGAACCAAAAGGGGTTTATTAAACATAGTAGGTAAGGGAATAAAATTTGTCACTGGAAATCTGGATAACGATGATTTGATAGAGATTGATAGTAACATAAGAAAGTTGCATAATAATCAACAAACTATCATTAAACAGGTTAACAGATATTCTTCATTTGCATCTCACATCATGTCAAAGTATAAAAAGGATATCGAATTATTACAACACGATATTAACGCATCCTTTGTAGCCATTGAATTTCTTAAAACAACTATCGATGGATCATTAGCGTTACATTATAATATCCTTCTGTGCGAAAGATTACAAACGTACATTAAAAAAATAGAAAGAACAATCTCGTTTGCATATGTAGGAATAACCAATTTAGAAATATTAACATCGAGTGACTTGCAACAGATTGTCAAACACCTACGGTCAATCTATCAAGAATCGGAACTGTTACCCTTTGACTCAATTCATTTATTTAAAATAATCGAATCTTCAAAATTTACTATTGTTAACGTTAATAAAACAATAACATGTATTTTACGTATTCCTATCCTCAATATAAAAACTTATCTCTATTCCCGAATTTACCCTTTACCTAACAAGTACCAGCACATCATGGTTCCACCTGAACAGTATCATCTTATGCATATAAACGAGGAACGATGGACAGAAGAGTACTGTATGAGAATTGAATCAACCCGACTTTGTCTACGATCCCCTGTTCAAGAAGAGTGTAGTTTAAACAACATTACAAAGTGTAATATAGTGAAAGTGAATAACAACTATAAATTGATAAAATCTCTTGTGAACAACGATATTCTTCTTTCGTCAAAAACTCCTGTTGAGGTACAAGAAGAATGTGAAAACTCTGTAAAAATAACCAAAGTGAAAGAAAATAACATTTTGCATTCTAGTTGTAAGATTATTATCGACTTTACTACGTATTCACCATCCTTGTTTAATTTAACGTTTAAAACATACTTTCAGGATAATGAATACGTATATCCAACTTTAGAAGTAAATTTGCAACAAAAACATTTGGGTAATTTAAACAGCCTCATGCGGGAAGCTAAGGAAATGAACAACCATATCCATTTGGAGCCTGTTGTTTATTACACCCAGAATGTTTCTTTAATTGTTTTATTTAGCATTTTAATTATAGGTTCTACTTTTTTTATATTGAAATTTAAAAATAAACTTTTTTGTGGTCATCGGGGGGGTGATTCTCGAGATTCTGCGAATTCACCTAATATTGAACTACCTGTATGGAAAATTGCATCAAGCGAGGACGCTTGATCTTAAGGGAGGAGGAATTATATTATGGACTACTGAACAGTAAATAAAGATAAGGGCTCTGTTTACCCCCCACACAGATAGCTTAAGAGTAGTATAAATAAGACTAATTTTGTGGATGACGAACAAGTCGATACTTCGTATTAGTCTTTGCACTAGCGACTGTTCGTCTTCACGGGTTGTATCCTATTTTTAATAAATTTGTTATAGTATAGTGTTTGTTTTTAATAAATCTTTTTAAAAACGTCTTTCTCGGCCTTCGTACTATAACTAAGAGTTCAAAATAGATGAACTCTGCAAAAAAAAAAACAATAGTACAATCATTATCACTTATCACACATATTCATATTTCACGCCTCAGCTATGGCCGCCGGCTCCGCCGCAGCAGTCATTGGCCGAACGATATCACAAGCCACGCCCCCTCGAAAAAAAAATACCATATAC
>NW_020439137.1:60554-68870 GCF_000699045.2 Agrilus planipennis | reverse complement strand
ATGCGGGGGGAACAGGGGGGGAACGATTGCAAGCCCGAAGGCGTTAACAAAATGGAGGATAACAACAAAAAACACCCACATGACACAAGAGGGGGACGGGGCCGATCAATTAGAGGACAAAATCTAACGAGCGGAAGTGCCGTAAGAAAAGCATTGGGAGATAAGGAGATTTGCCCCTAGATATCCTACTCACGGCAAATTCAGCGGCTTTAAGAGTTTTAAATGTACCGATTTACTCTTGCGATTCATTTATTATAAGCATAGTTATTGGAAAACTCGACTATCAGACTAGAAGTGAATTTGAAAGTACGTTAAGTAATAAAATGCCTACACGGGAACAGTTAATTGATTTTCTTGAAAAAAATGCACAATTTTAGATTCTATAAATCAAACCGTTAAAGTCAAAGTTTCACCGACGGTTCAAGTTTGTAAGAAGCAATTTACAAATCGGCAGGTTGTAATGTATGTCAATCTCGGACACATCATGCACTATTACATATTTTCACAAAACCACAAGCTACGACTTCTATGCAAACTCAAGTTGGATCTGAAGTTGTTTGTGAACGATCAGGAGTACACGGTAGTACTAATCATTGCTCTCAACGAGAAGAGCCAAACGTAGTACTTTCAACTGCTGTAGTTTTGGTCAAAAACTCTACAGGAAAATACGAAGAGTGTCGATCGCTCTTAGATCCTGGTTCTCAATTAAACCTAATTTCAAAGTCTATGTATAGAAAACTAAATCTAAAAACGAAACGTGTTTATATAACAATTTGGGGTGTTAATCAAAAATGCAATCGAGTATCTGAACTGGTCAAAGTTGTATTGCGATCAGTCCATTGCCCGTACGAAATCGTGATCA
This sequence comes from Agrilus planipennis, assembly GCF_000699045.2. Taxonomy (NCBI): domain Eukaryota; kingdom Metazoa; phylum Arthropoda; class Insecta; order Coleoptera; family Buprestidae; genus Agrilus; species Agrilus planipennis. The sequence goes on along the minus strand of NW_020439137.1, from coordinate 68,008 downwards.
ATTGCTATGTAACGGAAAATGTAACAGTTAATATCCCAATTAATTCATTTGGAAAGATGTCGTTAGGTATACCCTCACATATTAATCTAGCCGATCCGAATTTCAATGAAACGGGTTCGGTTGAACTAATTTTAAGCGCCGAAGTCTTCTGGAATGTCTTAAGTTCCGAACGCATAAAACTAACGCCTAGTTTGTATTTGTATTTGTTCTAGGATATGTAATAGGAGCAATTTCGAGTTCCTCACAACAACAAAATGAAGGTTTATGCAACCTAAACGTAACAAATAACTTAAACGAAACTAACAAAAAGATTTTGGACTCAGGAAGAGTTGGTAGATACAAAAAACTATTGGTCTGTCGAGGAAATGGTATGCGAAAATCATTTCCTAAATACTTTTTATCGCGAGAATCGGATGATGGATTTATCGTAGCTCTCCCATTTAAGAATAACACTCCTAGTTTAGGTGACTCGAGCAAAACGGCTCTAAAGCGGTTTACATCCTTGGCAAAACGATTCCGTAAAGATCCTGAATTTAAAGAATGTCACACGAAAGCATTCAACGAATATTTAACTCTGGGTATAATCGACCAAGTACCAGAAGAGGAACTTAATAATCCAAATGCGTTTTATTTACCTCACTCGGGGGTTTTCAAGAAATCCGAAAAATGGTCAAAACTAAGAATCGTGTTCGACGGTTCTGCAAAATCGGATAACGGAGTAAGTCTGAACGATAATTTAATGACAGGTCCTAATTTGCAAACTGATTTGTTTGAAATTTTATCCAGATTCAGAGTCCAACAAATAGTAATTACTAAGAATCGTGTTCGACGGTTCTGCAAAATCGGATAACGGAGTAAGTCTGAACGATAATTTAATGACAGGTCCTAATTTGCAAACTGATAAAAATAAACCGAGACCACAACGATTATCAACGACTATTTTGGCAATATTCTGAAAACGAACCTATAAAAGTATATCGACTATTACTATTAGTTTTTGGTTTTACAAATTCTCCGTACACCACTATCCGCTGCATTCAACAATTAATATCAGAATGTTCTGAAGAATTTCCTGAAGCGTGTTTTAAATTAAAAACAGATAGATACATGGACGATGTGCTAACTGGAGAAGATAGCAAAGAAAAACCGACTGAACTAATTCAACAATTAATTGCCATTTTAGGTAAGGGCTGCTTCAAATTAAGTAAATGGGCAAGTAATGCACCCGAAATATTACCGAACGTTGATACGAAAATACCACAAAATCAATCGATAATGCATAATTTTGAACAGATGACAACATCAACGGTTTTAGGATTATGGTGGAATCCAAGTTAAATTACCAAGTCGAAAATATTACCGCTGATACTACGTTAACTAAGAGAGTTATTCTAAGTTCCATTGCCAAATTATTCGATCCCATTGGTATCGTATTTCCTGTAATAGCACAGGCCAACGACAAAAAAACTTTTTTAATAATTTTAACTAAGTTCTATGTAATTTGGTGTGCTGATTCCAAACAAAATAACGAGAAAGTCTACTTTTTGCACAACCATCTTTGTTTCGACCAAACTATATTTAGGTACAAATATTTTTCAGAATTTGCCGAACAGCCTAATAAATGAAGGTTTATGACATGTACCCAAGCATTGTAAAATTTATTATTGTACACAGCTGGTACTTCCAAATTTGCCCCTCATATTGGGGTCTGTTNACAATTATACAATGCACAATGTCATATTGTGAGAAAATTGTGGGAGATAAAAAATACTGATATCGAATACGATTTCAGAATTCAAAAATACATAAGATTTAGGTAAATTAGTTTAAAAAGTTTTTACAAACATTTTTTTTGTTGGCCTGTGTAGTAAGCAAAGATCCTTATGCAGCCCCTGTGGTCTCTAAGAGTGGGATCAACCTGTACCTGACCATATCGAGACGGCTTGGAAAAATTATATACGCGAACTTAATTGTTTAAATCGTCTACAAATACCTCGGGAAGTTCTTCCTAGATCTTGTTCGGAAATCGAATTAATAGCATTTTGCGATGCATCTCTAGTCGCATACGGAGCAGTGATCTATGTAAGAGTAACGCAAGACACTGATAGAGACTATCATACTTCATTAATATGTAGCAAATCGCGAGTAAGTCCAATTAAAGTACTAACTATTCCCAGATTGGAACGTTGTGCCGCGCTTTTAGGAGCTCAACTGATGAAAAAGGTCTCAAACGCATTAAATTTGAAAATAGTTAAAAAATATTATTTCACAGATTCAGCAGTAGTTTTACACTATACTAAAGCGAACGCCAATTCCTGGCAAATGTTTATTCAATCGAATGTCAAATATACAAGACCTTTCTAACATATCCGACTGGTATCACATTAGTTCAGAATTAAATCCAGCTGATGTTATCTCACGTGGTGCGTACCCAAAACAGTTTATAGATTCCGAGCTGTATTGGAAAGGACCAAAGTTTTTGGCACAAGACAGATCTAAATGGCCAGATACCAATTTACTACCTGCGTATTTTCCCCGAAAATCGACTGAGCCAATGGCAAAAGATAAAAAGATTAAAGCAACGGTTTTGGACCCAATTGAAGCGAGATGTACTGGTCCAACTGCAACAGCGACAAAAGTGGCATCACTCATAGCTCGACACTCTACAGATAGGCACCCCTGTACTTCTTGCCGACGAAACGCCGCCGATGATATGGAAGATGGGGCGAGTGGAAGAAGTTTTCCCGGGTCGAGATGGCTTAGTTAGAGTAGCGGTTATCCGAACGGCCCATGGAATATATGAGATCTGTCAGGAAGTTGGCGGTGATTCCTCTCGAGAATGCAGATTCGTAAAGTAATGTGTGATTAAATTATTTCCGTTTCCGTGTGTGAAGCGTTATAAGTTTTTTGCTATTTCAAAGCAGGTTTATTTTATTTTACTGTCAAAGTATTTGATTTTGTTAACATGTTATTAATCTTTACTTTAATTTGAAAAAAAAAAATGTAATGTAAATTTTGACGTTCCGTCAAAAGGGGGGAGTAAATGTAGATTCCCTACCGTTTTACCTATATTATGTATGTATTATTGCAGGTGTGTTTAGCCATTGTCGGCATCCGCTTTCAAGTGTTGCGCCGTCTATTAAAAACTACGATACTTTGTCGGTGTTAGCCGCCGACAATCGCATAAGGGATGAACTTAGGTATAAAAATAACAAATTTGTAAGATTTTAGTCACTTCAATATTATGTCCCAACTTGTGTAGACGTTTTTGTAAAATAAAATACAGTTAAACCTGCAGAACTTTTTAAAACGATAAAAAGGAGCACGCACAAACAGTTTAGTGATGCATGCTTACACGGTTATAAAAATATAATGGAAAAGTCTGTAATCGTTGATTTACAAGGTTATAAAACAAACAATAATCAATTTGTTGCAAACGAAGTATCCGTTTGCATTGTTTCGAACGAAGACATAAATGTATTTTTATTTAAACCGCCACATCAATATCAATCTCTATCACCGAAATACGTACGTGAAAATCGTTGGTTGAATAGGAACTTTCACGGATTATCGTGAGAAGATGGAATAACTGATTACAATCTGAGGCATGTTCTGAAAATACAACTTATGTTAAATGATGCAACAACCATTTATGTAAAGGGTCACGAGAAGGTCAAATGGATTTAAGATATTCTGGGCGATAAAAATATTAATATTATTGTTTGTTGTGAGAAAATAAATTTTAATTGAAAGAGTTCTTTCTGGTATTCTCACTTTACACGCCAAATTAATTGCGAGCAAACTATTTTATGTAAATGATAACGATTGTTGTTTTAAATATTTAATAGTCAACACTTAACTTACACGTAGAATTAAAATAAAACTAAATAAATAAAATTAGATGTAAAAGTATAAAAGTAGGCTCTATGATTGAATATGAATTGATTGTTGCTTGTTGATACTGTTTCGATACTGATTTGATACTGACTCGATACTCTCTTGATACTGATGAAAATGTGTATTACTAATTACATAAATAGCTTCGCCAGTGGGCGTTAACAATAACATTGAGGGTGCAAGGCGACCCTGTCAGTCAGGTCAATACCCCATTTCAGGTACAGACAAAATAAGTGAATTTAAATTTGGAAATTACAGTAATATAGCGAACGTGACTTTACAAAGGAAGAAATGTTACAATAAGATAGTAGAATACATTATAAATTTTATGGTTCCAAAATACTGAAATTACTGTTTGCATTTGATAAATAATATACCTGGTTTAGCTAAATAACAAAATGAATAATAAAACTGAATTTGTATACAAATAGAAAATAAAACCTAAAATTTCCGACAATATTAAAATTAGTATGCAAAATAAAATAAAACATAGTATTGTAAAGATGCAACATGCCGCCCGCCTTGAACGACTGCCGTTCAAAATGTAATTAAGCACTATAACTATTAGACTAATATTGGTAAGAAATTTGTGATATACTTAAGGAAACAACTACAATAGCTTATGATTAATGTAAAGTATATGTAGGTAAAACCTAAAACCGCAATAGAAACGACATCACTAATTTTTGCTTCTATTGGCAGCGGTGATAGTTTTTTGACACTTCTTTTGTAAATCCCGGTTTTAGTTTTCACTAACTACACGCACAACACTGTCTTGACCGGAGTGAAGTTCGATGATACGACTAAGACACCAGTACATGGAAGGAAGGTTATCTTCTTTAATAGTCACCAAGGTGCCTTCATTTCCATTCAGGTGCCATTTTCTTCTTGTGTGAAGCTCATTTAAATATTCTTTATGCCACCTTTGCCAATAATGTTGTTTTATCCTTTGGATTTGTTGCCACAAGGATAATTTGTTGATAGGTAGTTGCGTTAAGTCCTGTTCTGGTATGCTCGTTAGATAATCTCCAATAAGGAAGTGGGCAGGGGTTAAGGCAGCTAGATCATTAGGATTACAGGATAGGGGAGTTAAGGGTCTGGAATTTAAGATTGATTCAATCTGGATTATATAAGCGTTAAATTGTTCATATGTGAACATTGTGTGACCTATTGTGCGATATAGATGATGCTTAAATGCCCTAACCTTTGTGATTTCATTTTTAGCTCCTATAAAATTAGTAGCATTGTCCGAATAAATGTTTTTTGGTTTACCCCTTCGAGCAATGAAACATTTGATGGCCTTCATGCACATTTCCGTCGTTAATTCTGTAACGAGTTCTAAATGAACTGCTTTTGTAGTGAAACAGACAAATACTGCTAGATATGATTTGATTTTGTTTCTATTCCTAAGTTTCTTTTCCTTTAACAAAAATGGACCACAATAATCGATCCCTACATTTTCGAATGACCTGGATTGTGTAAGTCTCGATTTCGGCAATTCTCCCATTATATCATTTGGTAATTTAGGACTTAACTTAAAAGTTTTCGCGGATGCATCAAACACTATCCTAATTTTTGATGTTAAATTATCATTTTTAATCACTGCTTGATGAGGTATGTTATTCCCTTGTAGTTTGTTATCATCGTCAGTTATTTCATTCATGTGTCCTAAATCTAAATATTCTTGTATTGCTTCGTTGTATTGTTTCTTTACCTGTAAATTTGTGGATAATTTTCTCTCTAGAGAATAAAAACGCTGTAATGCAACATCATATGATTGACCTAGTTCGTCCCTTTTATTGTTAAATGGTAGATTTACAATATACCTGCCATCTAAGTTGCGTGTCGTTGGTTTTGGATATATTTCTTTGCATAATTTTTCCTCTAATGATAAATGTTTTTTATACTTCCTCTATTTCCCAGAATGTATTAATTTGTTCATCTAATGACCTAACTATATGACAATAATTGTTGTAATACTCATTCTTTTTTTTCTTTTCGCTTATCCCTACTTCGCCTACAACTAACCAACCTAACAGGGTTTTTTGTAAAATAATATCAGTCTTATCGCAAAGCCTAATTTGACCGATGCTTAATAATTTATAAAATAGTGAGGTTCCTAATAAGGCATCAATTTGCGCGGGCTTGTTAAATTCTGGATCAGCCAATTGAATATTTTTTGGAATCGATAAATTATGTTTCTTTATTTGACGAGATGGTAATGTACCTGTTATGCGAGGAAGAGCTATAAATTCCACATTTGTTTTAAAATGTGTTGTTAGCGATTGAATAGTAGCCTTAACACGAAACTTAGCACGTGTTGTAAGCTGCCCTAAACCTGAAAACGGTAGATCTATGACTTCTTGTTTTAAATTTAATTTTTTAGCCAATTGCTCAGAAATAAAATGTGTTTGTGAACACCCGTCTAACAGAACACGGCATTCATGTGACTTGCCGTAACCATCGAATATTTTTATGCGAGCTGTTCCTAGCAATACCTCTGTATCTGTTGTGATTGAATAACACTGTGTTGGATTATCAATTTCATCTATTGTTATATTCGTTTGAGTATTATTAGATTTTTGTATTTGTTTATCGCTACTCTCACTTTTATTTGTATTATTTTGACAATTAGACACATCGAAATGCAATAGTGTATTATGTCGTCCATGACATGCCCTACATCCTGAAGCAGAACATTTATTTGTTGTATGATTATCGCGTAAGCAATTGATACATAATCGCCGCTCTCTTGCAGCATCACCCCTATCTCTTGGACTCAATGCTAAAAACCTTTCACATTTATATATAAAATGATTACCCTTACAAAATTTACAAAGTGATGTATTTTGAGTTCCTACAAATGCCTTTGCTGGAGGATTTGATTTTAAATTTTGATTAGAACATTTATAACGATTATTATGGTTAGTATTATTGGACAAATCTAACTCATCACCTCGCGCTTGTTTGCTCAAAAAATCAGTTAATTCTAAAAAACTCGGCATTTGTGAATTTTCTAACGTTCTTTCCCACGCTCGGCGGGTATCTTTATCTAATTTTTGAATGATAATGTAAACTAATATTGCGTCCCAAGAATCTACGGGTTGTTTTAATGCTTTCAACGCATTAACGTGCATTAATGCTTTTTCCATCAATGCCCTTATATTGTGCGAAGATTCCTTTGAAACTTCAGGGATATCAAGAATTGCCCTAATATGAGTTTGAACTATAATGCGCGGCCTATCACATCGTTGTTTTAATAAGTTCCAAGCGACAAGATAATTTTCTTCGGAAGCTGTTAGAGGATCAATTATTGAGGTCATTTCTCCACGTAACGCATTTTTTAATAAATGAAACTTTTGGACTGCGGGAATAGCATTTTCGTTATGAACTAACGATTGAAATGTATCATGAAAACTATACCACTCTATAGGATTTCCATCAAACGGTCTTATTACTATTTTAGGCAATAATGCATTAATTTGTTGTACTTTATTTTCAGAGTCTACAGATTTAACTGATTTAGAGGAATTTGATACTGAAGAACTTAAACTACG
>NW_020439137.1:45838-59572 GCF_000699045.2 Agrilus planipennis | reverse complement strand
CATGCTTGCACGGTTTTAAAAATATAATGGAAAAGTCTGTAATCGTTGATTTACAAGGTTTTAAAACAAACAATAATCAATTTGTGGCAAAAGAAGTATCCGTTTGCAATCTTTCGAACGAAGACATAAATGTATTTTTATTTAAACCGCCACATCAATATCAATATCTATCACCGAAATACGTACGTGAAAATCGTTGGTTGAAAAGGAACTTTCACGGATTATCGTGGGAAGATGGAATAATTGATTACAATCTGATAAGACATGTTCTGAAAATACAACTTCAGTTAAATCATGCAACAACCATTTATGTAAAGGGTCAAGAGAAGGTCAAATGGATTCAAGATATTCTGGATGATAAAAATATTAATATTATCAACTTAGAAGATCTGCAATTTGAAAACCTTGTAATTTACATGATTTTAGACAATACCAAAGTGTGCTAGAAAAAATGTAAAATTATTAAGAATTTTTTTAAGAAATCTAGTAAGATAATAATAATAATAGGAAAAGTAAAGTGGTAAACTATTGGTTTTTCTTTTCTTATTTTGTGTACAACATGCAGATAGATACATGTTATGTTACGTGTAGTGCGTCATAGTGGATAATGGATATTTGATAACAAACGTTGACCTCGCAACGGCGTCTAATAGACGGTATAAATGCACGTGTAAAAAACTTCATACCTTATCAATCGGAAATAGTTTGTTTAAAATGTTTATGTTTATATTCACAAGATTCAACTTGCAAAAAGACATTGTAACCTATTGTTAAATATATCAGAAATGATAATGCTCTACAAGAAAGGGGATAAAAGTGACCCTTTAAACTACAGAGGAATTGCGCTATGTAACACAATAGCAAAAATATTTACGGCTGTTCTAACAAACAGATCAATGACTGGTGTGAAACAATCGAAATACTACCAGAAGCTCAAGCTGGATTTAGGAGATCAAGATCGTGTATGGACAACATCTTTATACTCGGATCGAAAATTACACAAAGCATTGAGAGCTCGAATAAAAAACTATACGCCGTATTTGTAGATTTTCAGCGTGCATTCGACTCAGTGCAACATCCAGTATTATGGCGGACGTTGCACGACATAGGCTTAAGTGGATCTCTAATTAGAGTTTTGCGTTACCTGTACCAAGCAGCTACTACAAGAATTAAACTTAGTCAGTTCGAAAGAACGGAAATAATAAACGTTACATAAGGAGTTTTACAAGTCCAACTCTTTCCTCCCTGCTATTATATGATATTGCAGATTTCTTTATAAAAAATGGGCACTATGCGATTGTATCTAAGATGGAACTATTACTTTTTGCAGACGATCTTGTTATTTTCGCTATAGATATCGTGGACCTCCAACAAAAACTGAACACCCTAGCAAAGTACTGCGATTTTAAAAATTTAAAAGTGAATGAAAAGAAAACAAAGGTTGTAATTTTTAAAAAAGGAGGAAGAAGGAAAAAGGAAAAACGTATTAGGTATAAAAACAATATACTTGAAGTTGTCAACCAGTTCACCTACTTGGGACTTAAATTTTCATCTTCAGGGCTATTCAGTAGAGCCTGTGAACAAGCAATGACTAAAAGTCGTGTAGCAATAGGGTCAATTTGGTCCACACTTATCAAAGGAAAGTGCAATAACATGTACATGAGACAAAACTTATTTAACAGTATCGTCAAGCAAACACAGCTCTACGGATCGGGTATATGGGGATACAGGCACGTGGACGAAATGGAACGCATACAACTTTTCTACTATAGAACACTTTTGGGCATATCCAGACGAACGCCAGGCTACCTTGTTCGACTCGAAGTTGGTTGTTGTAAACTTGAAGTAGAAGTCATTCAAAGAGTGCTAGCATACTGGCGTAAGATTCTAAGAATGTCAGACGACAGGTTCCCAAGAGTGGCGTATAATAAGTTAGTGGAGTTAGATGCCTTACCAAACAAAGATCGTAGGTACAATTGGGTTTCAAACTTGAAAGATAAATTAGTAAAATATGGTTTTGAATATTTGTGGAAGGAGCAAAACGAAGCGAAAATTAGGGTAGCCATGCCGCTTATTAACGGAGCTATGAGGAGACTTCTGTGGCAGCAAGATACAGACAGAGCCCAGAACTCCTCGTATAGTACGAAATATAAAGCACTAAAAGAACTAGGAAACGTGAACTGTGAGGAATATCTACCATTCAATATCTCAATAAATTTTACTAAGTTAATTGCACAACTAAGGCTCGCAGGAAATGAAGAGGTCACGGCAGTGTACAGAGGAATGTGGTATAAAATATCAGGAAAAGAAAAATGTCTGCTTTGTAATTTGGATTCCCTTGAAACATGCCAACATATATTCACGGAGTGTCCCGCATACAAACCCTATAGGGATCACTACAACCTACCTTACCCAGATTCCTTAAAAATCAATAATGTCGAACAAGTGAAAAAACTATACTACTTTTTTAGCAGTTGTCTGAAACTAAGGAGTTTTGCGTTATGCGAATAAATTTTCTATGTATACACTAAACCATAATACCGCTTAAATGTAGCAACGTCATAGAAAATAATATATTAGTTTTAGTTTATATTTGTATTGGAAAATTCCACAAACAAATAAATATTATTATNTTTCGCTATAATGATTGTAACATATTTATATTTGCATTATTAATTATTAGCATCCTGTTTGTACTGCATTATAAATTTGTTAGTTAGTATTTTTTCTACATGTTCTATTTGAAATTGATTCTTGTGAAAATTACTCTGTTTTGTAGAGATAATTTTCAACTAAGGCGAGAAGTGTTAGATATAAGTATTTGGTATATTTGTTAGATAAGTATTTCATAAACAATATTAACTTTTGTCTAGATAGACTTTCTCACAATATTTAAGCAAACAGCCATAGTTCACTGATAGTGACTAGGCCTTATCAAAAGAATAAGCTATAAATATTGGTACAGGGACATTCATCCCTCATTCCTGAGTAATAAACGTATTATCTTTAATTTAGTTGTTTGATTCAGAAGTTGATATTATTAACTTAAATAAGTTGAATTACAACTGAATGGTAGAACACACTCCAAGACGATAGTTGCATTTAAAAGTGATTATTAACATCTACATCTTGCAACGTATCGACTAATCTGCCCGTGACTATNTAGGCCTTATCAAAAGAATAAGCTATAAATATTGGTACAGGGACATTCATCCCTCATTCCTGAGTAATAAACGTATTATCTTTAATTTAGTTGTTTGATTCAGAAGTTGATATTATTAACTTAAATAAGTTGAATTACAACTGAATGGTAGAACACTCTCCAAGACGATAGTTGCATTTAAAAGTGATTATTAACATCTACATCTTGCAACGTATCGACTAATCTGCCCGTGACTATGTGTACGATATTTACTAGGATTAGTTCGGCAATCTAAATTTATGTTATCTCTAACATAATAAAATCAGGATATAACATAAAATTGGCGACGAGGATGAGAAACTGCTGAAAATATCCCAAAGGAAACCCAAGAAAACTTGAGCTGTCCAAGTCATCAACAAGTGCACCAGTGCAGTATAACAGTGTAAGTTCGCTGTTTTAATAAGTTGTTTTATCGCGACGAGGTGAAGAAATCATCCCTAGGAGGAATCGACTGCTGGACGTGATTGCTGTACCTTCACGACATCGTCATAGCTGCATCGTGATGCTAGCAACATTGCTAGTTACACTGTTAATGTAAGTACCTTTCATGTTTAACAGCCAAAGTATTTACCCGTCCATTGAATCCCTTATTACTGAATTAAACAACTTTAGTTTAAATAATTTAAGAAACGACTCTGATTCAGAAAGTGGTTCCTTTTCATGAATATAAATGACTTCATCTGAAGATATTTTATTGTTCGACTACTTAATTAAAACAGTACCGGAGTTTGACGGATGTAATATTCCTGTAGCTCACTTTATATCCAGTGTTGATTATGTGTATGAAAAAGTACCTAATAATCTTAAAGAATTGTTAATAAAAATTGCTTGCTCGAAATTAAGACGCAGAGCAGCGAATCTAATATTGAATAGGAAAGTTTCTTTTGGCAAAGTATCAAAAATTTGCTTAATCAAAACTTCGGTTCTGAGAAATCTGTTAAAAGCTTATTTAGTGACCTTTTTAGGGTTAAAAATGAGAATAGCGTAAAATTAACTTACAATAAAATCGCTGAAATTAGGGATAAATTAACAATAGCTGTGACAGAAGGTATCAGGTCGGAAGTTACTGCTAGCGAGGCGGTTCAGGAATTGGTAGAAAAACTTTCTAAAAGCATTTTTCTAATGAACATAAACGCAGAGTTAGAGTTAGCCGTTAATCCCAGGGAACTGGAAGGGTTAGAAGATGCATACTTTTACGCCAGAGAACAAGAAAAAAGAAACAAAGAGCCTAAACAGCAAGAACAATTTCAAATGTTTAGAACTAAAATAAATCGAAACCTAATCAAAAATTTTCTAAATTTAAATCAAACGGAAACAAACGCGTAACGAATTTTTCATGCAGTAGTAGTAATAGCGTATCAAATAATATGCTAGATAAGGACACTGGAAATAATGGCAGTAAGATTTGCAGTTACTGTAATTTAACAGGTCACGATATTACTAAATGTTATCGTAAACAACGTAAAGATGGGGAACAGAGTCAAAGAACTCAACATTTCAATAACAATGATAGTTCAGATGAATCTTGTTCCGATAAAGATAGTGATTTGAACGGGGACGAGAGCGCTGCCGAAGAGGTGGTGGAGCTCTAAGACGTGAAAAAGTGAAAACCTCTCAAGTAGCTTTTAATTTGAATGATAACGTTTCATTTAAAAGAATGCCATATTTAAAATGTAATTTAGGAAATAGAAACTACAAATTATTGATAGATACCGGTGCGGGTATCTCTGTAATCCTACCTAAACTTGTTTCAGATAAGTCAAAACTTGAGACAGATTGTTTAATTGAAATTTTAGGTGTATCTAACAATAGCAGTCATTCTATAAAAACATTAGGTAAATATCCACTTCGACCTTTTGGCATTCCCTTGTATTTCATGTGGCGCCGTTGAACATTGCCGCCGATGGTATTATAGGGATGGATTTTATTAAACATTTCAAAGTCAAGATCGATTTTTCTAAAAATACCTTTCGAGTTAATGGAAAAAAATATAGGATTTTTGTATCGGATTCTAAAGCTATAAATCATCTAAATATTAGTCCACGAAGCGAGGAGGTTGTCAAATTAAAAACTAATCTAAAAACCCAACAAGGATTTATTTTAAATAGGGTTAAAATTAATGATCTGACCTTACCTAATTGCATTGTTAGAACAAATGAAAATGGTGAAATAATTACGACATGTGTAAATGTTTCCGACAACCAAAGTAATGAAACAATTACAGACAGAGACCTTAAATTCGACTTTTTACCAGACTTGACAAAAGCAAACATTTTTCATGCAAATTTAAATTTAAACTTAAATTATAAATTAGAAAGACAAAAGCATATTCAGGAATTATTACGATTAGGACATTAAAATAGAAATATGTAAGGAATTCTGGGACATATTTTTTATCGAGGGAGACGCACTTACATTCACTTCTGTAATAAAGCATAAAGTGCACAAATCAGAAGTTCACGATAAAGTAAAAAAGATGCTAAAACAAAACATTATTAGGCCTTCATTTTCACCGTGGTCGAATCCTATATGGGTCGTTCCAAAAAAACTTGACGCGTCAGGGAAGAAAAAATGAAGGATGATTATTGATTACCGTAAGCTAAATGAAAAAACGATTTCGGACAAATATCCTCTTCCGAATATTTCAGAAATTTAGGGAAAAGTTCATATTTTACTACTTTAGATTTTACAAGCAGCTTTCACCAGATTGAAATAGACCCCGACTCTATTGAAAAGACAGCCTTTTCTACGGAGGATAGTCATTTTGAGTTTTTGCGAATACCGTTTGGTTTAAAAAATGCACCCTCTAGTTTTCATAGAGTAATGAATAATGTTTTAACCGGACTGACAACATACCAGTGTCTAGTATATCTAGACGATATAGTTATTTTTGGTAGTACTTTACAGGAACATAACGAACGACTTGTTAACACCTTTAAACGACTACGACAACATAATTCAAAAATACAACCCCATAAATGTGAATTTCTTCGGAAAGAGGTAAGCTACTTTGGACATTTAATAACTACCGAGGGGATTAAACCGAATCCCGATAAAATCCATGTTTTCAGAAACTTTGCTAGACCCAGAAATCAAAAAGACGTTAGGGCATTTTTAGGGCTTACTGGCTATTATAGACGATTTATTAACAACTATGCGAAAATAGCTCAACCATTGACATTACTAAAAAAGGACGCCCCGTTTATATTTTCCAATGAATGTGTAGAAAATTTTGAAGTTCTAAAAAACTACCTTACGTCGGAACCTATTCTGCAATATCCGAATTTTGAAGAACCATTCGTCCTAACAACAGACGCTTCAGGTTATGCAATTGGAGCAATTTTAAGTCAAGGATCTATTAATAAACATTTGCCAATCGAATATGCTACACGGACATTAATTGGAGCAGAGACAAGGTATTCAACAATAGAAAGGGAATTGTTAGCAATAGTTTAGTCAGTACTTGTTTGGAAGAAAATTTAAAATTATAACTGATCACAGACCGCTCACCTGGTTATTCTCTATAAAAGACCCTGGAAGTAGACTAGCTCGATGGAGGTTGAAGTTAGAGGTTATGAGATAATTACAAGAAGGGATCTCTTAATCGTATCGCCGATGCTCTGTCCCGCATTCAAATCAAAATTCTAAATCAAAAGGAATATACCGATATTTCGGAAATTGTTAAAGACCTGAATAATTTCTTGGAAAAATCCGATTTACCCAAATCTACAGAAGATTTGCAAAATTTGTTAGAATCAGCCGATGCATTAGAAAATGATGATTTACTTAATATTTTAAACTAAGATAACGACAGTATTTTGGCTCAGACTAGTGAAAACCATGTAGATTTCAATGATTTTCAAAATTCTAAAGATAACTTATCCAAAAATATAGATAATGTAAAAATAGTAAAAGAAGCAATTCTTCCTAACGGTCCTACAATAATTTTAGACGATGAAAATAATAAATACCTCAATTTTATTAAATTAGACTTTGCTGACGAAAACAAAGTAGAAGACATAATCGTGCACCCATCAAAATATTGTGATAACTTAGAATACTCTCCTATTAAAGAGAAAGACCCAATCAGTATTTTTAATTATCATTTTATCATCTTACAACACAGTTGCGACTGACATTTACGTACTTAACGCTGAAAAGACACGGACATAACTGACCAAGTCAAATATATTAGTAACAAGTTTAATATTCAAAATAAAGTAAATACTTTAGACTTCTCAATATCGATTAAATTAATAGCATAATAAAGAAAACCATTCGCCAGCAGTATTTGGTCATAAAGGCGTGAACGAAACAATAAACAAATTACAACAGAAATTCCAGTGGGTTAATATGCAAAAGGATGTAGCAAATTTCATATCAGCTTGTGAAACATGTCAAAAAGCAAAAACCGTAAGAAGAAACTACGAAAGTCCTCTTACGCTCGTCTCTATACCAACTAGACCATTTGAACGCGTAGATATAGACCTCATGGAAATTTCAATAGGTAAAAATCAATTTCACGTATTAACTGTGCAAGACCAATTAACTAAGTTTGTGCAAGCTTATCCTCTGCGAGACAAAAGCGCTAAAGAAACCGTTAAAGCATTGATAAAATCATTTCAAAATTTCGGAATACCTGAAATATCAAAAAGAAAGCGTAACAGATTTTCAATTGTAAACATAGAACAGATCAAACCCTTTTCCGAAAACTGATTGGTTACTTATTTGTTTCAGGGCAAGAAGATTGAGTTGAGCAGGGTCGAAGTGCGGACGTGTTGTATCGAGCTTTGCGCGTTTGTATTGTTTTAAGTTGAATTTTAAGCGATTTGGGCTTTGATTTTTGAGTGGCGAAAAGAGGATATTATAATCAGTAAATAGATCAAAGAACATCTGGGATTTGAGGGTTCCTTTGTAAGTGAGTAATTTTTAAGTTTGTAGCATTAATTTGCTTGTGTGGCCTCCGAGGGGTCGACCCGGGCATAGCGGGAGATAATCTCTTAGCAAAAAAGTTTAACACAAAAACTTAGTTAAACTTAATTTAAAAAATAGTGGCTTGCTGTCCCATAGGCGTAACATTTGTATCATGATGAGTTCACTTTTTTAAATGTGAGTAAGAAACCCATTATGTCATCCAGTGATGAATCAGAATTAAATTAGACGGTAATCGAAAGTGAGACAAAACCAAAGAGAAGAGGCAGGCCATTGGGATCTAAAAGCAATAGCCGTTCTTCATCTAACTCAAGTAGAAGCAGTAGCACGGGGAATTTAAAGAGCTGGTGAGGGAAAAGTTTGGAAGAAAATAAAAAAAGAAAAGCCCATGAGAGCCCAGAGGGAAAAGATATAAAAAAACAAAATACTGAGGATAAAAATAGTAGAAAAATGTGTGAACAAAAGATGATTATAGATATGCTAGAGAAAAGATGGAAAGACGAAGAAGAAAAGCAACTAAAAAGAGAGAAACAGGGGAAGAGAGATGGAAAAATTTGCAGAAGGAAATCGGAAAAGGAAACGAGAGACTAAAGGATAAACTTGATAAACTTGAGGAAAAGTGAAAGCAAGAAGTAGGAGAAATGGAAAAGGACATAAATGCCCTGAAAAGGGAAAATGAAGATAAAGGGAAAAGGATAAGCACAAACGAACAGAAAATATAACTGATGAAAAAATCGCTTGAAGAACAAGAAAAAGAGACAAAAGAAAAAATAAGAGAGCTAGAAGAGGAAATTAACAAGAAAAAAGAAAAAAGAATGGAGACATGCGTAGAAGAGTTGCAGGTCATAACTGCAGAGAAAAAAGGCAAAGATCTGAAATGGCTAGTCGAAGGTGCAGAAAGGGAAAGAAGGAAGAAAAACGTTATTATCACTGGCACCAACATAAAAGAAAAAGTAAACTTAGAAGAATGGATAAAAGAAAAGCTAGAAATAAAAGTAATGGTAAGAAAACTCTGGCACTTGAAGAATATGAACAACACTATAGGAGCGCAGATTGAAAACATGGAACAAAAAATAAACATTGTAAAGAATAAAAATAAGCTAAGGCATGAACAAGAAAAGATTTACATAAACAATGATGAGACATGGTTGGAAAGGCAGAATAGGAAAGAAGTAATCAGGAAGGCAAACGAAATGAAAAAGCAAGAAACTGATTGTAAGATAGGACGTAATAAAATAGTGACGAACCACGAAGAGCTCTATTGGAACGAAAGGCTGGAAAAGTGGTTTCGGAAGGGAAAACAGAGAAGTGAAGGAACGAGGCAGAACTAACGACAACATGGAAAAAATGCAAGTGGTCTTCTGGAATATAAGGGGGATAAGCGGCCTGGACAAAGAAGACTGGGAAAAATTAATGGAATATGATATAATAAACTTGACAGAAACGTGGATAGACTTTGAAAAGATCACCAAATAGAGAGCAGACTAAAAAATATGAAGTAAGAAGGATAAACGCTAGGAAGGAAAAGAGAAAAGGAAGACCGAAGGGGGATATAGCCACTGCATATAGAAATAAACTACAACACAAAAAAATCACAACAGAGAAGATAAATGACGAAACTGATGAAAATACAACTTGGAAGTAGAAAAGGGAAAGATACTTATCATAAGCGTGTACATGAGAGAAAACAGGGAAGAAAACTACAAAAAGATGACAGAAATCATAAAAGAAAACATAGAGAACAAAGCTGTGGGACAAAGAGTGTCATGATATGAAGCAGGAACTCAAAGAAGCAAAAAGAACTTCTACTAGAAATGCAAATAAAATAAGTGATTTTCTGATTCTAAGAAAAAAGTATAAACTGCTAATTGACAAGAAAAAGGAAGAGCAGGAAATTCAGAAATGGACCGAAGCAAGGAAAGACAAATCTGAAAGAAAATTCTGGGAACTCATAAATAAACAAAGGCACAGAAGAGAGAGAATAAGTGAAAAGATAAAAATGGAGGAATGGACAAGACACTTTAAATCGCAGATGAACGGTGTGGAGAGAGAAGTAGACATTAGGGAAACATAGATAGAAGAAAGAGCACAAGAAGGAGAAAACGAAATAGGAATGGGAGAAATAAAGGCAGCGATACAAAGAATAAAGAAAAGGAAAGCAGCAGGAGAAGACAAAATACGAAATGAAGCATGGATCTTTGGGGAAGAAAAATTCTAGAAGACATGCACAAAGTGATAAACGATATCTGGAACGGGAGTAAGAAACTACCAGAGGAATGGAAAGTGGGCATCGTTACACCCCTTTACAAAAAAGGAGACAATGATGAGGCAAAAAACTACAGGGGAATCACGCTTATGGATACCGGATATAAAATATACGCCGAAGTGCTCGAAAACAGGTTAGAGAAAGAAATGGAAGAAAAAAAACCTATGGGCGACACACAATTAGGATACAGGAAAAAGCGAGGCACCATAGACGCAATTTATATAGTAAAGACGGCGATAGAAGAAGAAATAAAAAAAGAAAAAGGGGACATATTATTTTTTGCGGACATGAAAGGGGCATTTGATAGAATTGAAAGAAAGAAAATATGGAAAGCAATGGAAGAAAAAGGCACAAATACAAGGTTAAGAAAAAAGATTGAAGAAATATATGAAGGGACAAAATTTAAAGTGAGAATCAGAGACGAAAAATCAGAAGAAATACACACAAAAAATGGGGTCAGACAAGGCTGCCCTCTGAGCACAACCCTATTCAATCTAGCCTTCGTTGACTTAGAAGGCACAATGTAAAAAATTCAGACTGGAGGGGTAGTCATAGGGAAGAAAAAAGTCTGGTGAGTTTCTTACGCCGATGATGTAGTACTAATGGCAAACAACGAAGAAGGAATGAGGAAAATGATAGGGAAATTCGGGAAGTACATTGAAAAAATAGATCTACAGATGAGTACAGATAAATCAAAGACCATGAGAGGCAGAAAAGGCGGTGTAAAGACAAGAAAAATTATATTTAAATGGAATGGTGAAGAACTAGAAGAAGTGAAAGAATATAACTACTAAGGATACATCATACAACGAAATAACAGCAACGAAAGACAAATAAGGAACCTGAGAAAAAAGCTATGGCAGTTGTAGGAAGAGTGTAGAGCACAACAGAGAGAAATTTTAAAGAAAACTGGGAAAGAATAATGTTTTTATTTGAAATATTGGTGGAAAGTGTACTGATGTATCGCGCAGAAATATGAAGAAGGGAAAAGTTAGCAAATAAAACAGAAAAAAACAGGAAAGAAGGAAGCGAAAAAAGGAAGAAAGGAACAACTGAAGGAATGCTTGAAGGTGAAGGATAAGTTTTTGGGCAGCACTGGAACAAGCAAAGCGAAAAAAGAAAAAGGAAAGGGGTCCGCAGCAGAAAAATGGAAGAAAGAAAGAAGGAGATACATACAAGAGAAAGGATGGTCGATTAATTTCTACAACCAACAGCAGATATATGGATGGAAGCAGAGAAAATCTAAAGAGACCAGGAAAAGCAAAGATTGGAAGAAAAACTCAATGCTTCAAAATATGCGATAGAGTACAAGGAGATATATTCATCGGAAAACCCAGAATACATGAAAGAGGGACACAAACAAAAGAACCAGAAACGTTTGCAAGATTCAGGTTGGGAACAGAGGCGAAGGCAAATANAATTATCGAAAATTCCGAAAAACAACAAAATGGTGAATGCAATGACATGCTTACTTTGGGTTGATTATAAAATTGGTAAAAAAGTCAAACGAAAAGCTAAAATATTATTAATAAGTGGTATATATTTGCAATATTATTATATAATCATGATATAATTGTTATAGAAATGCTGATACAACCTTAAAACGTTTTAGTAACGTTTTCTGATTTTCAGATCTCATCATCACCAGTACAAAGAGATATATTCATCGGAAAACCCAGAATACATGAAAGAGGGACACAAACAAAAGAACCAGAAACGTTTGCAAGATTCAGGTTGGGAACAGAGGCGAAGGCAAATAAGTATTGGCTCACAGATAAGGACAAACTTTGTAGGATATGCAAAAAAGAGAAAGAAACACTGAAACACATACTAGAAAAATACGAATGTGGAGCATTTTATGGATTAGAAAGAGTAAAGAAAAAGAAACGAATGAAGAGCACATCAATGCAGACTAGAAAGAAAGGAGAAAACGTCAAAAAAGAAGACCACAGTATACACAAGTGCAAACACATGCGCACACGCACACGCACGCACGCGCGCACGCAGGCACGCACGCACGCACGCACGCACCCACCCTACTACTTGGGCAGACGTAGACGACTTAAAAAGTTGCACTCATCTGGAGTATGTCTGGATTTGCCGAAAAATCTACCCACAGTCCGTTTCAGCAACCGACAGGTGTGAACCAAGGTTGTTTCACGCCAGCGAAATTCCTGAAGGATGTGAAGTACTGCTTATTAAATTCCATCAACAATTACTTCAAAAAATCGACAAAAAGTCATTAACTATAATGGTGTTAAAAGCCTAACCAGAACAACGATGAACGCTTTGCTTATCGTAGTATTGCAGAAACTGGTGTTATTGGACAAACTGAGGTAGAATTGAAAGATTTTACAACCAATAAAAAAGAAAAGACTTTGAATCACGTTTTTATTTATTATTCTATAAACTTATTCCTCGTGTATTATTGTATTACTCGTTGTTCATAATAAGATACGTGTAGAATAGAATACAAGTAGTATAGAAATAAATAACAACACTTTATTTACAACAAAAATTTAATTAACACTTAATATATACAGTAATTACAACAAAAACATTTGACAAAACATTAACTAAAAAAACATTATTTACAAATTTATATAAGTCGAAAGCTTGAAACAAATATACATATATACTTACGACTACGAACAAACCTCCCTTGACAGAAAAAAAAACAAATAGACAGGACAAGAAAACAAAAGACCATAAAACAAGAATATACAAATACTTATAACTAAAATGAATGAGTCCACTAAGCACAATAGTGAACGTAACGGGTGAGAACTTACGGTTTTTGGCGGAGCGGAACAAGAGCACTTTTCACATGGATTTACTGCGGATGAGTAAGTCTAGTCGGTACGTTTTGATTCCCCCTTCCTTGCCTGGGTAGGTGGAATGTCGGAATCGTGCTCTTGCTTTTTTTTTATGTTTTCGTGGAAGAGGGGAAATCTTCAAAAGACACCCTGCCGTCCGAACGACACGGTAGTGTTGGAAGTGCTCTTGCTTCGGGGGTTTGCCTTTTTATACAGACTCCTGTACTTCGGTGGGGATGAAAAGGTAGGGTCGAAAGTGGGGTGGTAGCAGAAAGGGTGCAAATTGAGTTGAAAACCTAATTTTCAAAAAAACCTACCTTCCTGAAGGAGAACTCAAAAACCGACACCGGAACTGAAATCTCCGTGGGTGGATAGGTGGGGTTAAAAAAAAGAATCGTGGTTCTACGTCGAAAATTAAAGGAGATAAGTTGACCGGCCAAAAAAAAATGCTACTACTAAATATCTACTATATAAAAAAATAATAGGGACGAGATCCTAAGGGAACGCTTCCCTAAATG
>NW_020439137.1:43785-45497 GCF_000699045.2 Agrilus planipennis | reverse complement strand
GTGTTAGATATAAGTATTTGGTATATTTGTTAGATAAGTATTTCATAAACAATATTAACTTTTGTCTAGATAGACTTTCTCACAATATTTAAGCAAACAGCCATAGTTCACTGATAGTGACTAGGCCTTATCAAAAGAATAAGCTATAAATATTGGTACAGGGACATTCATCCCTCATTCCTGAGTAATAAACGTATTATCTTTAATTTAGTTGTTTGATTCAGAAGTTGATATTATTAACTTAAATAAGTTGAATTACAACTGAATGGTAGAACACACTCCAAGACGATAGTTGCATTTAAAAGTGATTATTAACATCTACATCTTGCAACGTATCGACTAATCTGCCCGTGACTATTTGTACGATATTTACCAGGATTAGTTTGGCAATCTAAATTTTTGTTATCTCTAACGTACTAAAATCAGGATATAACACATACACTCATATTTGCATATATACATACTACCTGTTTATGTAAAAGTCTGTAGTAGAAACTGACATGTCTTTTTTTATTTCCCTAAATATATAGATTATAGATTAATATGATTTAATAAATGTTCATATATCAAAAGTTATAGCCCGGTATATGTAACTCGTATGGTATGGAATAAAGGGTTTTATCTAAAAATCATTTACCATATCTCATTATATGTTTGTTAACAACTTGATTAACGATTACTGAAATGAACTAATATAAAAAATATTATTTATCGATTATGTGGTGGCAGCAAAACTTCATTGTCTTCTACATTATTTTACAATTAGCTAATTTCCTCATGAATTTGAAACCTATTGATATTGAACGCATTTCGGAGTCGATCATGTCTCCATCTGTTACCAAGTTTACCTATTGACCGTGACATTTTTTCACATACAAAAGTACCATCAAAATGAAAACGGCTTTTTATTGATTTTAATAGATTGATTTCAATAGTGTTTAAGTCAATTTAAATCAATGAAAAAAATGCCACAGTGTTAATGGGTAAATTAGTCAGTATAAAGATTAATCATCCAATTGACGCTTCTTTACTATAACATTTAAAGGCAGAGTCAAAATAGATTTATTTATTTATTTGAGGTCTTACAATTCTCATCGAGAAGAGTTATTATATCCCTTCTCACTCTAGAGGTATGAAATTGAAAGTATAAATAAAGGAAAACTTAACCTATCTTAACCTAAATTTAACTTTTAAATTAATTAAATTTACTAAACAATTTCATGAAACGTATAATATAAAATATTTATTTCATATATGCTTTAATTTTTGAAACTTAATTATTTTCAACTTTTTTCAGAAAAATTAATTTTTCAAGTTAAAATCCAGCTGTTAACATAACCTATACCTTCTTTCTTTGTATTATTTCTGGACGTTTCTTACGTAATTTATACAGAAATTTAGGATTGATTTTTAAAGAAGTATCAGGAAAAAAAAACTATTGCTCTTATTTGGTGGGTAGATACTGATTAAAGCGATGTAGTTGAATTATCGAAAATTCCGAAAAACAACAAAATGGTGAATGCAATGACATGCTTACTTTGGGTTGATTATAAAAGTGGTAAAAAAGTCAAACGAAAAGCTAAAATATTATTAATAAGTGGTATATATTAAAGGAGAAAACGTCAAAAAAGAAGACCACAGTATACACAAGTGCAAACACATGCGCACACGCACACGCACGCACGCGCGCACGCAGGCACGCACGCACGCAC
>NW_020439137.1:40981-42965 GCF_000699045.2 Agrilus planipennis | reverse complement strand
GTTGTACTGTCTTTAATGATGTTGATGGCGTCTTCGATGTATAGATTAAAAAGTAGCGGTGACAGTGTGCATCCCTTCCTGACTCCCTTCCTAATATTTACTTCTGTACGTTGCATCCCTAGCTCTATAACTGCCTGTTGCTCTTTATACAAACTAAGTATCACTCTTCTGTCTTTGTAACCCATCCCTACATTTTTAAGTATATTTAACATCTTGTCCCTTTTCAGATCTGCATAATATTATTTACATTTACATTTATAATATTTGTTTATTTTTCTACCGTTATTTTAAATCATGATGTGTTTTTAATTTCTTCTTGAAGGAATATAATTAAATTTATGAAATTATTTTCTATACAGATAACCAAGATGGGCTTGTACGTAAAACTGTTACTAATTCTGGACTAATTGAGATTAGCCTGTAGTTTCAAAATTCTAGACGGCCCTTATCTGTTGTCAGGACAAAATCAAATATGAACACAAGTGATAATTATGAACCTGTTGAAAAGAAAAAGAAAACATTGTCAAGTACCAAAATAACTTCAAGTGTTACTAATAGTGCTAACACTAGATTTTCGAGTGAAAATTGAAGATCATCTACAAGAAATGCAGAAACTTCTCACATTTCAGTAGGTAATGTCAACAATCAACAAAAATACATTGCCCTATCCAGACACAACCTCCAAACACTAATGTGAGCAAAAACAAACCTGAAGAAATCAAATGAATCAAAAAAACATTCTAGTAATCAATAAAAAAAATAACAGTAACAGCTTAAAGACAACTATCTCCTGTTCATGCTTCTAGTTGTGATGATGTAAACAATAGACATCAACAAGTAGCGGAGAAAAATAAGTCTTCAAAAACTGTTGACGAAGTACCACAAATTAATACAGGAATCATTAAGTTTCAAAATGATGTAGGAATCAGGACCATATCTCTTACTTCTTTACCATTCTTGTTTTCTACTGAAAATACTGTTTATCATAATAACAGTTGATCCACGTTTTTAGATAAATACCCAAGTCAACAACAAGATTACCCCATTCTTTCTGAGTAAACGTTATAAATAGGAATATCACAGATCAATCTGAGGAGACACAAATGTATTCTTTTGTGTCAAATAGTTCACAACATTTCGACAATTATAATCAAACAATCAATCCGAATTCTCATAACAACATACCATCTAATAATTTCGAAAAAAGTGCTATCAATGAAAATTACGGAAACTTTTCACACACTGAATATTTACATAATACTTCTTTAACAATGCCGTCAGGATATATAGATCCTAATGATGATTACTCATTTCAAACTTTGGATAAGAATGATGAAACGGGCTCTTGTCAATTACAAAAATCTATTTATACGCTTTCTCGTCAGCTAGTTTGTAACCTGAGGGCTATGGTTTAAATAGCAGTTCATATTAACCGGGCGTTACGCGAAACAGTGTATTTTGAATTGATATATCACTTCCTTTATCGGAAAGTCATTATCCTTTTTTATTTAATCCATTTTCAATCGTCGAATTAAAGCAAATGCCGTATGTGGTATCGAATTCGTTATGGACATCTTTTAGGAATCCTTCTATATATCTGCTAGCCTTAATAGTCTTTGATCACTTTTTTATTTAATATTACTTAAAAACTTTTACTTTTCCTCAATTGGTGTACTTTCCCAATCTAGCGTTGTTGATGACATGTCTTTTTTTATTTCCCTAAATATATAGATTAAATATTAATATAATTTAATAAATGTTCATATATCAATTATCTTCTTTCTATAAGTACATATATTTTAAGCTAATTAAAACAATTTTATACTTCAACAGATCATTCTAATAAAATTATGAAATAAAACACCATGATAAGATTGAACTCTTTTATTTTATTAAAATATTAGATATGTGAAAAAATTAATATTGAACAATGTTTAGTGTGTTCGGTCATCCATCAGGTAACATGAAAAGAAAAAAGATTCTA